>NW_007726856.1:421111-466581 GCF_000696425.1 Galeopterus variegatus
CCTCCTTCTTTCCTCCTTCCTTCCTTCCTTCCTTCCTTCCTTCCTTCCTTCCTTCCTTCCTTCTTTCCTTCCTTCCTTCCTTTCTTCCCTCCTTCTTGCCCTCCTTCCTCCCTTCCTCTCTTCTTTCCTTCCTTCCCTCCCTCCCTCCCTCCTTCCTTCCTTCCTTCCTTCCTTCCTTCTTTCCTTCCTTCCTTCCTTTCTTCCCTCCTTCTTGCCCTCCTTCCTCCCTTCCTCTCTTCTTTCCTTCCTTCCCTCCCTCCCTCCCTCCTTCCTTCCTTCCTTCCTTCCTTCCTTCTTTCCTTCCTTCCTTCCTTTCTTCCCTCCTTCTTGCCCTCCTTCCTCCCTTCCTCTCTTCTTTCCTTCCTTCCCTCCCTCCCTCCCTCCTTCCTTCCTTCCTTCCTTCCTTCCTTCTTTCCTTCCTTCCTTCCTTTCTTCCCTCCTTCTTGCCCTCCTTCCTCCCTTCCTCTCTTCTTTCCTTCCTTCCCTCCCTCCCTCCCTCCTTCCTTCCTTCCTTCCTTCCTTCCTTCTTTCCTTCCTTCCTTCCTTTCTTCCCTCCTTCTTTCCTCCTTCCTTCCTTCCTTCCTTCCTTCCTTCTTTCCCTCCTTCCTTCCATCCTTCCTTCCCTCCTTCCTTCCCTCCTTCCTCCCTTCCTTCCTCCCTTCCTCTCTTCTTTCCTTCCCTCCCTCCCTCCCTCTTTCCTTCCTTCCTTTCCTCCTTCCTTCCTCCCTTCTACCTGTTCTTCCTGCCTTTCCTCTCTCCCCCCACTTCCCTTCTTCCAGCAGGCACATTCGAGGCACTGCACAAGGCACTGTGGAGCACTGGTTCCTGCCTTTACCAAGTCTGAACTCCAATGAAAGATACAAGATACACAACCACATAGTTTTATTTGACAAATCTAATTTTGTTTTAGACTGAGCTAAGTTTCAAATGACACAAGGCAGGCCCGTGGAGGAAAAGGAAAAGAGATCACAGACTTCTGGTAGTGGAGCAGGCAGCATGTGTCAGCTCTGGGTGGCAGGCTGCATTCTCAGCAGACAGACAAGGGAGGGCAGGCACTGCCGCTTGGGGGCAGAGCTCAAGGGTGTGGTCAGTGGCCCATGCGGAGCAGCCTGCAGCACAGGCAGATGAGCTGCAGGAACGCAGGGGAGATGGTGATGGATCTTAGTAAGCCACAGTGGGGACTTTGGATTCTACTCACAGGCAAAGATCAGTGACTGAAGCTTCTGGAACAGTGATGTGTACCAAAATCTGATTTTGACAAGATAGTGCTGGCTGGGATGCCAGCACAGTTTGCCCTGGGGCCTGAGGTTGCTGCTCCTTTCTGCAAGTGTGGTCCAAAGCTGCAGGAGAAAGAACTCTAGCCAGACACCCCGGACACCTCCCTGTGTAGCCTGGTGCCCTGGGGGGGTTATCTGCTTAGGAGTGTGTTCATTTGTCTTTGGAGTGTTTTGTTGAGAAAGGGGTGGTCCCTGAAAATCCTCTCTCCTTTCCCTCTCCGCACCCTGGGCATTATTTTTTACTTTCAGCTTGAGATTGAGCAAAGAGGTCTTTTGAACTTCTATGGTCTCTCAAAAGGCTTGGCCACCACAGTGGCAAAGAGCCCCAGAATGCCTACCCCCATCTCTGGCAGGCCACACTGGCCCATTCCACATACATCATGGATTTTCCTGGAGGGAGGCGGCACATGCCACAGGTCATGGCTTGAAAAGATTCCACGCTGTCTGCACAAACAGAGACGGGAGTCTCTGGGAACAGCCTCGCTCCCGCCTCGCTCCCAGAAAGCCTCCCTCCTGGCCTGTGCGAACAGGCGGCCACGTGTTGCCTCACTTCTGCATGGTGATGTACCGTGGGGCTGAGGTCTGGGGCTTTTGCCTTAAAAAATAAATAAATCTCTTCAACTCCTTTCTGCATTGGACATACTTGTCTCGGGGGACCTTCCAAGACAGCCCTGAGCAGGGTGGACAAGAAGGTTCTTGGAGGGGCCTGGCCTAACTGCAGACACCCAGACATCACCACTGTGGTCTGAGAACCTCTGCCAGCACCAGCCCCTTTACATCGCCCCCTCGCACCAGTGAACTGTTCTCCGCGCATTTGTGCCTTTCCACATTCCGGCCCATGTGCCTAGAACGCCCCTTCCTTCCTGCGCTGCTTGGGGAACCCCCATTCATTGTTCGATGCTCAGCTTTAAGGACACTTGTGCCGTGAGGTCTTCCCCAGCTCCCAAGCGGAGGTTCTGATTTCCCCCTTCTCTGTCCTCTTTTGATGTACCCTGTGATAGTGCCGATGAGACTGACTTTCGGTTGCCTTGCTTAGATACAATTTGCCCATCTAGACTCCGAGCTGCCTGAGGGCAGAGATCATGAGGGCCACAGGGGACAGTCATACAGTTTGTGCACTGCCCAACCCTGTGGGGTGCCACTCACATTGTTGTCTAAATACACCCTGCTTTGGGGATAGTTAAATCTTATTTTTAACACGGCCTGGCACACAATAAAACTTTCTTTATTTAACCTAATATAAGGCCACTGCTCAGATTTCTGCTCTTCCCATGCTAGTCACATAAAAGATGGAAAAAAACAGCAGATAGCTCAACAGCTCCCTTTGGGGACAGGACACTGGCCTAGATCAAGGACAGGACACTGGCCTAGATCAAGGACAGAACTCGAGAAGTTCTTTCCAGTCCCTTCAAACAGCTAATGGTTGGTCCAGGGATGTCAGAGGGGTTTTATCTCCCAGGCCACTTCGGATGGTGAGGTGGTAACTGCCTGAAACCTAAGTTAGGAAGTCCTCTGAGGCAGAAGGCGAAGGCTGTGGAGACAATACCCTGATCCACTCAGGAGCCTGTCCTGGCGTGGGAACGAGGACCGGGGCCGTGTGTGCCGGGGCTGCCACCCCTTCCAGTCTGGGCCTGCGTGGGAGGGTGGACTGTATAATATGGGTCCCTGTCCCGTCTCGTCCTCGCGTTCTACGAAGGTTCAGGCATGTGAATGTCCCTGTGCCTCAGATTTTCATCTACATAATGAGCTCTCTTTCTTTTAGGGTTTTGGAGGGGTAACGCTGAGGTCAAAGTGGAGCTTGTAATCCCCCCAGAAAAAGAAGAGACGATACAGGAGATGGAGATGGCCGGGACCCCTTTCCAATCATCAAACAATATAAGATACTTACTACTCCATGCCAGCTCCAATGTCTATTTTTTCTCTGTCAGCCTGGTGTCCCCCCAATTACCACAGGAGTGAAGATGGGAGGGGAGGAAAGGAACTCTGAAAGGCAGTTGTGATCATAGCAACAGTAACGTTTATTATCTGCAGCTCAGTTAGTGGGCATGCTGGGGACAGGGCGAGAGCTCTGGTTTACCCTATGTCCTGGACGAGGACCAAGGATCCCGGGCTCTTCCGCTCCAGGCTCTGATCGTCAGGAGCCACAGGACTAGTCAGTTGCCCTGTCTATAAAAGGGGGCTCATAATTGCCCTTACGTCACAGAACTGTGAGGACCGAGTGGGTGAACAGAGCCCGTGCACGGTAGGTCTCCGTCGGCACCGTTGCTGTTGCAGTTCACGTCACTCTACGGCACTGCCCTCTCAGCTCAGTGAGGCAGGGACACGGACTGAGAGGATGTTGCAGTTCACGTCACTCTACGGCACTGCCCTCTCAGCTCAGTGAGGCAGGGACACGGACTGAGAGGATGTTGCAGTTCACGTCACTCTACGGCACTGCCCTCTCAGCTCAGTGAGGCAGGGACACGGACTGAGAGGATGTTGCAGTTCACGTCACTCTACGGCACTGCCCTCTCAGCTCAGTGAGGCAGGGACACGGACTGAGAGGATGTTGCAGTTCACGTCACTCTACGGCACTGCCCTCTCAGCTCAGTGAGGCAGGGACACGGACTGAGAGGATGTTGCAGTTCACGTCACTCTACGGCACTGCCCTCTCAGCTCAGTGAGGCAGGGACACGGACTGAGAGGATGTTGCAGTTCACGTCACTCTACGGCACTGCCCTCTCAGCTCAGTGAGGCAGGGACACGGACTGAGAGGATGTTGCAGTTCACGTCACTCTACGGCACTGCCCTCTCAGCTCAGTGAGGCAGGGACACGGACTGAGAGGATGTTGCAGTTCACGTCACTCTACGGCACTGCCCTCTCAGCTCAGTGAGGCAGGGACACGGACTGAGAGGATGTTGCAGTTCACGTCACTCTACGGCACTGCCCTCTCAGCTCAGTGAGGCAGGGACACGGACTGAGAGGATGTTGCAGTTCACGTCACTCTACGGCACTGCCCTCTCAGCTCAGTGAGGCAGGGACACGGACTGAGAGGATGTTGCAGTTCACGTCACTCTACGGCACTGCCCTCTCAGCTCAGTGAGGCAGGGACACGGACTGAGAGGATGTTGCAGTTCACGTCACTCTACGGCACTGCCCTCTCAGCTCAGTGAGGCAGGGACACGGACTGAGAGGATGTTGCAGTTCACGTCACTCTACGGCACTGCCCTCTCAGCTCAGTGAGGCAGGGACACGGACTGAGAGGATGTTGCAGTTCACGTCACTCTACGGCACTGCCCTCTCAGCTCAGTGAGGCAGGGACACGGACTGAGAGGATGTTGCAGTTCACGTCACTCTACGGCACTGCCCTCTCAGCTCAGTGAGGCAGGGACACGGACTGAGAGGATGTTGCAGTTCACGTCACTCTACGGCACTGCCCTCTCAGCTCAGTGAGGCAGGGACACGGACTGAGAGGATGTTGCAGTTCACGTCACTCTACGGCACTGCCCTCTCAGCTCAGTGAGGCAGGGACATGGACTGAGATGATGTTACTGACACACCTAAGAACAGACCAAGGGACACATGTTCGTCACATCAATCCCAGACTCTCTCTTACTATTCTGGCTTTCATGACCTCACATTGGAGTCCCCATGTTCAAGGTGGCCCAAGAGTAAATGAGGGACTATGAGTAAATGAAGTGCCTCAATACACTGGGCACTCTTTAGGAGCCTTCACATTCCTAATCAGTCCTAGACGCTTTGTCCTGGGTGCCAAACGATTCATAAAAGACCCTATGGGCACTTGCCCCTATAAGGCTTTTAAATCCCCTGGACAATTCTGTGTTCATTTATTATTATTTCAGCATATGCTGATTGACTCTGTGCTAAGTGTGAGAGCAAGATCCTGAAAGAAATAACGGGGCGCTCATCCGTCTCTGCATGCTTTCATACCTACCACTGCTGTGCCTGGATTGCTGTTTCCTCCCTACCTGGCGAACCCCTACTCACCCTTCAAAGCCCAGCGCAACTATAACATCCTCCACAAAGCCTTCCTTAACATCCCCCAACCTCTAAGCAGATTTGGTAACTTTTTCTTATGAGATTGTTTGCCTACATTTTATAGTGCACTTTCTTTTTTTTTTTTTTTTTTGTCTTTTGTCTTTTTCCGTGTCCGGCAATGGATCGCAACCCTCAGTGTTGCCCCCGTACCGGACCGGGGACCGGCAATGGGATCGCAACCCTTGGTGTTGCTTCCCGCGCCTCGCTCAGCCAGTGAGCGGGAACCGGTCTGTATGTGGGATCCGAACCCTCGGCGGGAGCGCCACCGCGCTTCCAAAGCGGCGCACTATCCAGTGCGCCACCGGGCCGGCCCCTATAGTGCACTTTCTGACAATATGCTTTAATTTCTTGCTACACCGTCTCTTGAAGGCAGGAACACCCTAATTTACCTCTGGATCCCTAGAGCCTGACATGCAGCCTGGCACACGGTGGGTGCTCAGCAGTGTCTGATGAGCCAGGCCCTTTCATCCTATAGTACTTCTTGGGGGCCCTGAGTTTCATAAGTTTAAGATCTGCCTTTAGGTTGTGAACACCAGGCTGTCAAAGGGATTAAAAGCAAACATGAGGAAAGTCTTGTCAATAATTAAGGCCAGGAAACTCCAGAACAACATACTGAAGATTCTGGAATCCTTTTCTTGGATAAGTTTTACAAACAAGGGAGGATGATTTGGTCACGACCCTGTCTGGAGGTGGGGATAGACCCACTGGCCATTCCTAGTGTTGGACTTAGACGTTTGGCCATGAGTAGAACGCTGTGGACAGGAGGAACTGGCTCTTGCTCACCCCTTCACCCTGGTTAGGATACCCAGTGCTTGACTTTTTGCCCAGGTTACACCCTCCTCCCAGCCAGGGCAAGGCTCCCCTCCTCCACCAAGCCCCTTCTAGACAGCCCAGTCCAAAGGGGAATCTCCCTCCTCTGGGTTCTGGTCAGTGTGGCATTTACAGGCCTCTACTTGGTTTAGTAATACGTTACTTGACTTCTCAATGGGAAATTACTTGAGAGAAAAAAGTATTTCTCTCAGCCCCCTTGTTTCCTCTTTAGTGCCGAGAGCCATTCAGGACACTGGCATGTGTGTGTATGTGTTGGCATGGCAACCCGACGTGCATAATCTGACTCGGAGATCCTGGTGTCATACATCTGGAACAAAGTAAACTCGTTTATGACATCTTCCAGCATGTGCAATGTCTCTGAAACATTGAGATCTCAGAGAAAGAAAACAGCCCCAAGGCAGGGCCGAGAACTCACATTCTCTTCTGGCCTGCCCACCTCCCCATACACAGAACAGAAACTTTCAGGGGAAAAGAATTCTGAACAGCTGTTGCAAGAGACCACACAGACTTCCCCGCATCTGCTAGCACACAGCCGGTGAGCTCATTTCCCCGGGAGATGTAGTCTGAGTCTGTGGGGTCCACTTACGTGTACCTTGGGAGGGGCCGAGGAGAGAAGAGGAAGTGGCCCCAGGTGGAGGGTCACTTGTCAGAAAATTCACTGGAGACAGGCCACAGGGGGCGTCATCCCACAGATTCCTTCCTTAACTAGGAAAGTCTGCTTTCTAGAGAGCCCCCTTGCTCATTATTGTTAGAAGGAGGCATTATCAAATTTACAGTTAATTTGAAAAAGAACCTTGACTTCCATCAAACCCTCCTCCCTTCCTCTGGAAAGTCTAAGTCAAGAAACAATCTCTGGTTTAGAAAATACCCTACAAAGAAATAAGCTCATGAGCAATGACAGCTTCCCCCAAGCTTTTTAATGTTAAAAATAACATTCTAGTTTCTACAGTGCTCTATGGTCTACAAAGAGCTTTCACCCATGGTATAGCATTCGATCCACACGTGGCTCTCTGGGAGAGGCAAGGCAGGCATTGCTAACATTAGTGTTAGTACCAGAATTGGCATTGAAAGATATTGGCATTGGCTTAGTATTAGCCCTGCTTTTCTAATGTTGGAGCTGAGGCTTACGGAGCTTTCATGAATTGCCCAAGTTCACAAAACAGAGCAAAGGACTTGGACTCTTATGTTTGACTAGCAAGCCCATGTACTTTTCTGTTTGCTAACCCATGAAGCTGTCTCTTGCAAAATTACAGCTTGTTTGTACACTAGCTTTTCCTCCTTCTTCCATTTCTTGGAACCCTAGTCTCACAAATCCAACCAATCCTTGGGATTTTTATAAGTGTGACACAGTTACTTTCCAAGTGGGGTTTCGGCTCCATTCCTTTGCAGAGCAGCAGAGGGGAGGTCCAGAGAGAACATCTGACCCCTTTGGAAATCCCTCATCACCCTGTGGATGTGTACATGTGGCACCCAAAGGTGCACCTGACCTTCGGTGGGAGGTGGGAGGTCTGGGTGCCCATGCAGTCTCTGCCACTACTGTCCAGCTGTGGCAAGTCGTGTATCCCAAGCCTCGGTCTTCCCACCTGTAAAATTAAGGAGTAGGCCAGGTCATTTCTCTAGACACTTCCAGATCTAGTCTTCTCTGATTCGATGACTCTGATTCCATGGCTGTCTTCTGGTGGAGAATTTCCCTCCACATTCATTCACTAGCCCTCTGCCTGCTGCTAGCCCAGAGCTGGCCAGGCCCTGCCTGGCTTGGAGACATCTTTGTGCAGTATCGGTTGAAGGTTTGGGTGAGGGCGGGCTGAGGCCAGCAGGGGGGGACCCACTGGGGTATTTTTTTCAGATGCATATGTCCCCTCTCAGGCAGCCCTTTCAGAGCTCTGGACAATGTGCTCTTTTTGTCCCTGGCCCTTTCAGCCGCCTGTTCATTCTCTTTGCATCTGCTGTCACACAGGACATCCCGGCTGGCAGGCGACCACGGGGACACATTGTGCTCCCTTAATGAAGCATGGGGCTGGTGATACGGAGCTGTTGGGGCCTGCAGGGGCTAGGAGTGAGCAGTGGGGCACTCCACCTTTCTACTGTAGCCTCTTCCGAGGGAAAGCACGGTTGCCCCCTTTGACCTCTCTCTGTCCAAATGCATGTGCCTGCAAGAAAGGAACGAGTCCCAAGTCAGGGGCGTTGGTGACCGGGGTGGCAGGGGGTGAGCTGGGAGAGAGGGTTCAATTCTCCCTCCAGGAGGGAGAAGGGAGGATGTCCTGGGAGAAGGAGCATCAGCTAAGGGCACTTGCCTGCACCCTCTCTGCAGAGATCCTTGACGACATCCAACATATGATTGGGAATGACAGGACATTGGAGCATCCCCTTCCTTTCTCTAAACACTGACTGTGGCACCATTCACCTGGGGTTAGCTTCTAAGGAGTTATTCCTAGAGCCAGAAGGGTCAGTGAAATGACCTCTGAAAGTCCCTTCAGGTCCTAATGTGTTGCATTTGGAGGTCCTCTCCATCCAGGTAAAGAAGAAAGAAGGATGGCTACAAGGTCCACCTAAGGTGGTCAAAGGCAGTACAACAGAGGACAGTATGCAAAACAAGTGGCTGGCTTCCATGGTGAGGTCCTGCATGATTCTTCCCCACTTCCAAATGGAATTTAAGGATGTCCTCTCAACATTCACCCGCACTCTCAACAGTACAGAAAAATGAAATCAGTGGAATGCTGGGGAGGAGAGGTTTCTCTCCCTTTGTGGCTTGTAGCAACATATCTCTGATCATTGCACCAAACAAAGACGACGCCTCCAGCGCTGATGATGCTGTCTGCGCTGTGGGTGTGGCTGGCAGGCCCCAGTGCAACTCCCACCATAAAGCCAGCCAGACAAGGCAGCCTTGATGTTTTCACACAGGGCTTCCTGTTGTCATGTGGGCTCTGCCTGTAGCTCTCAGGTCCACAGAAGTCTTTTTCCCAAAATAGAGCCCCTCACCACCAGGCCCCTTCCTGCTTGCTGAGGAGTTACCTTGCAGAAGCCCAGGGTTCACTGCAATGTTCGGCCACAAGCAGATGCCTTCCAAACTCTTACTACAACTTGGAGTTTGTCTTTCTGGTCTGTTTACTGCACCCCCACCCCCACCCCCAGCCCACCCCTCACCCTTCCTAGCCTGCTTACCCACCCACCACCCAAAGAAAAAAGCCTGGGCCTTGTCCAACAAGGCCCCTGTCCCCTTTAACAAGCGAAGTGTGCTGGCATTGCAACTGGTGGTCCTCTCCCGAAGGTCGTTAATTAGTACAGAGTGTAGATTTGGTCCTGCCAGCCCGGATGAAAACGCAGCTGGCAGGTAGCCGAGACAGAGGAATTTGTCATAGGTTAGATCAGCTCAGGCTCTAAGAACCAAGTGTACAGCTTATGCAAATCGGTCTGCTTAGCACGGATCCTGTGTTCTTAGACCCCCCTCCCTTCCCCCCACAGACTTTTTTTTAACTGGAGGGTGGGGAGGGACAAGGGCAGAAGCGAGAGCAAGCACTTACTTGCCAGATCTCATTCTAAATCAGAAAGGAGCAAATTGCTTTCCCTAAAGAAGAAAAAGGCAAGGGAAAAAAGAAGACAAAACACCCATCCTTTGGTCTAATGTACCGAGCATTTGAAAGCTGAATGGCTCAATAGGAAAGGCTAGCAGTGAGTGTATTTGGAGAGACTATTATCCCCATCAAAACCCATTCACACTCTCTGGGAGGCCTGCAGAGCACCTGGGTGGGGACTTGGAACATTGGGGTTCTTTTCCTCTCCCTGCCGCAATGGTGTCACCTCCTCAACCCTGCCTCAGTTTTCCCAACTTAGGCAGATGCTGAGTGCTAGGCTGTTAGCCAGGGCCTCTGAGCACCCAAAATCCCCAGCAGAGTGAAGGCTTTGGTGGCTTCTCTCAGCACATGTAGCAGTAGCTCAACACACTATAAAGAGCCATGGCCTCAAAGTCCAAATGGCAAGCCAGTTCCGAGCTGTGTGATTTGGGACACATCACTTAACCTCTCTGGGCTTTGGCTTGCCCGTCTGTAAAAACAGGGATAGCAGTCTTTCCTCCATATTGAAGTGGGGTACCTGGCACATAGTAAGGGCTCAATCCACATTTGATGAGGACAAATAAAGCAAGATAACACGAGAAAGCAACAAGCATGCTGCTGAGCGGGCAGTAGATGCTCAGGAAAGGGTTGGCTGGATCTTGACTAGCTTTCTAATTATGGTGACAAGACAAAAACTAGTCAAGAGAACAGCTGAATTTCAAGCTGTAGAATAGCATGAAAGGTATCGCGTTGGTTCAACACCATGGTTGTAATGAAGATAAGGGAGTGGGGTGAGTAGGAGAAGAAAATGTCAGGGTCAGTCTAAAACATGGTTTTTTAACCTCAGCGTTACTGACATTTTGAGCAGGATAATTCTTTGTCATGGGGGGCTTTCCTTGCAATGTAGGATGGTTAGTAGTATCCTCTACCTGCTAGGTGCCAATAGCACCTCTCCCAGCTGTGACAGCCAAAACTTTCTTCAGGTGTTTCCAAATGTTCCCTGGAGGGAAAAATCTCCCTCAATGGAGAACTCCAGTAGTCCCCCTTATCCGCGGAGAGACATCCCTAGACGTCCAGTGGATGTCTGAAACTGTGGATAGTTCCAAACCCTATATACACTATATTTTTTCCTGTACATACATACCTGTGATAACGTTTAACTTATAAATTAAACACAGTTACAGATTGACAACAATAACTAATAATAAAACAGGACAATAACAACAATATACTGCAGTAAAAGATACGTGAATGCGGTTTCTCTGTCAAAATATCTTATTGTATTGTACAGGTATCTGAAACCTTGTAAAGAAACACTGTGGGTAAGGGGAGCTATTACACCACTGACCCAAGATAATTTCCTCCAAAGAGCTAATTAGTGATTTGATGAACTCACGAGACTGTGCGCATGTGACATGTACATTTCAGCTGCCACCTAACCCTGTGGCAGGAATAGCAGCTACTTGCTTAGGGACCCCTGTAAAGGTCAAAGGAGGTGTGATCCAGATTTCTGTGCACACTAAGGATGGAAAAGGTATTGCGGGCTTCCGGTTTCTAGTCTGGCATGTAAAGAGTTCGGAAGTTGTCACTCTGTTCTAACCAATAAAAAGATAAACAAACGGAAGAATCACTAATTCTTCTTAGGTTCATCAGAGAAGTAAGGTCACAGAGTAAACTGCTGCCCCCCAAACTGGAGGAACAGATAGGCAGATACAGAGAATCACAACTCACCAGAGCAGAAACCCTCCAGCAGAAACCACCACAGAAACCAGTGTCAGGGCACAAAAACTAAACGAACAAATTACTGCAGTCTCAGTGCAGATAAGCCGAGAGCTAAAAACTCCACAGTGGCCCAGTCACTGGGGAGAGGGGGAGACGTAGCCACACTTTTGTGAACTTTACCTCAGGAGTTCCATCAGGTTCTCACACAGAATATCAGAGAAAAATCCCCTTGTGTTTCTGGTGGGGGCCCATACCAGAGCACTCTACTCTTCTTAGTGCGTGACTTCAAGAGAAACTGTTTTACCAGAGCCTGAAATATTGGCGTTTTACCAGAAGCTAGCTGACCTGGGGGAAGGGAAACCCCCAGCTCCAGCCTGCCCCAGCCACTGTACTTTTGCAGTTTGCAGCCCAGGGGCAGCTGCTCACTAAAAGATGCAGACCTGCTCACAGGACTACAGGGCGTTCTTCCTTCCCCCACACCTTACCACCACACACTAAAGGCCCACTTACAGCAATTCCTTTTACCCGGTACATCATGTTCAGCTATCGAGAAAATTATAAGACATGCTAAAAAGCTTTCTAAACCAGCGTGAAGAGACAGTGAAAACAGCAGAACCAAACTCAGATATGACAAGGACGTTGGAATTATCAGACTGGAAATTTAAAACAACTGTGATTAATATGCAAAGGGATCTAATGGATCCCTAAAGTAGGCAACATGTAAGAAAAGATGGGAAATGGAAACAGAGATATGGAAATTCTGAGAAAGAACCACAAAGAAATGCTGGAGATTAAGAACACTGTAGCAGAAATGAAGAACAGCTTCGATGGGCTCATGAGTAGACTGGACACAGCTGGGGAAAGAATCCCTGAGCTTAAGGATATGTCAATAGAAACTTACAAAACGGAAAAGCAAAGAGAAAAAGAGAGAAAACTCCAAGAACTGTAGGACAACTACAAAGGGTGAAATATTCATGCGATGGGAATACTAGAAGAAAAAGGAAGAGAGGAGAACAGAAGAAATATTTGAAGCAGTAATGACTGGCAATATTCCAAAATTTGTGTTTGGTCAGACAGCAAACCACAAATTCAGGAAGCTCAGAGACACAAGTGGGATAAATGCCAACAAACAAACAAACAAACACCAAAAAACCCCGCAAAAGTACATTTAAGAATATCATATCGAACCTGCAGAAAATCAAAGATTAAGAAAATATCTTGAAAGAGGTCAGAGGAAAAAACACTTTACATAGAAGGGGGCAAAGATAAGAATTACCTCCAACTTCTCATAAGGAGGCATGCAAGGGAGAAGAGAGTGGAGTAAAATATTTAAAGAAAACCCCCACCAACTTAGAATACTGTATCACATGAAATTATCCTTCAAAAATAAGGGAGAAATAAGGATTTTATGAAGGGAATTTGTTGTCAGTTGATCTGCCTTGCAAGAAATGCTAAAAGAAGTTCTTCAGAGAGAAGAAAAATGACATACATCAGAATCTTTGATCTGCATAAAGAAAGGAAGAGCATCAGAGAAGAAATAAGTGAAGGTAAAAAAAAAAAACAAACCCTTATTTTTCCTATTCTTGATCTAATAGATAATGGTTTGTCCAGAATAATAATATCAACAATGTATTAAAATTATGTGTGCTTATGCTTGTACATACGCTGTGTATGCTCATGTATAAGTGAAAAGAATAACAGCAATGATACGAGGGACTGGAGGGAGTAATTAGGCTTGTCTAGTTATAAAGTACTTGCAGTAGAGTGTTATTTTAAAGTGGGCTTGGATTCGTTGTATACTGCAAACTCTGGAGCAACCACTAAACAAATAAAAAAAAAAAAACAAGTATAACTGATATGCTAAGACAGGACAGAAAATGAAGTCATATAAAATGCTCAAATAAAACCACAAAAGGCAGTGAAAATGACACCAAAAGCAAAGATTGACAAGTGGGACTACATCAAACTAAAAAACTTCTGTGCAGTGAAAACAAACGAACAAAAACAATTAACAGAATGAAAAGGCAACATATGGAACAGGATAAAATATTTGCAAATCATATATTTGATAAGGGGTCAATATTCAAAATACATAAGAAACTTATACAACACAATATAAAAAAAAACAAGCAAATAACTCAATCAAAACATAGGCAAAGGACTTGAATAGACATTTCTTCAAAGAAAACATATTAAAAGATGCTCAACATCACTAATCATCAGGGAAATGCAAATCAAAACCGCAATGGAATACCACCTCACACCCATTAGGATGGCTACTATCAAAAACAAAAACAAAAACAGAAAATGACAAGTGTTGGTGAGGACGTAGAGACATGGGAACCCTTGTGCACTTTTGGAGGGATTTTAATATAGTACAGCCACTATGAAAAACAGTATGAAGCTTCCCAAAAAATTAAAAATAGAACTACCGTAAGATCCAGTGATCCCACTACTGAATATTTATTTGAAAGAAGTGAATGCAAAGACTTGAAGAGACATTTGAACCTCCATGTTTATAGCAACATAATTTACAGTAGTCAAGAAGTGAAAACGATCATTGGCTGAATGGATAAGCAAAATGTGGTGTATACATATGATGGAATATTATTTAGCTTTAAAAAAAGATAAAGAAAATCTTGTCACATGCTACAACGTGGATGAATTTTGAGGACATGATGCTAATGGACATAAGCCAGTCACAGATGGACAAATATGGCATAATCCCACTTATTGTGTATATAACATAGTCAAACTCATAGAAAGCAGAAAGTAGAATGGTGGTTC
The DNA here is from genome assembly GCF_000696425.1 of Galeopterus variegatus. Taxonomy (NCBI): domain Eukaryota; kingdom Metazoa; phylum Chordata; class Mammalia; order Dermoptera; family Cynocephalidae; genus Galeopterus; species Galeopterus variegatus. Next base: position 435,319 of record NW_007726856.1, read on the forward strand.
CCAGGGGTGGGCAGAGGGGCAAATGGGAAGTTGCTGTCCAGTAGTTACAGATTTCCAATTATGCAAGTTGACTAGGGATCTGCTGCATGACAATGTGTGCATATAGTTGTCAATACTATAGCATATACTTTAAAATTTGTCAAGAAGGCAGATTTCATGTTATGTGTTTTGTACCATAATAAAAAAGGCAGAAAAATAGTGGAGACAAAAATGAGAACAAAGAACAAGGATAACAAATCAAAAACAGTAACAAATATGGTAGAAATTAACCCAACTACATCAATAATCACTTAATACAATGGTCTAAATGTTAACGGTCTAAATACAGCAATTAAAAGACAGAGATTGTCAGAGTGATTCAAAAACAAGACCCAACCATATGTTGTAAACAAAAAACCCTCTTTGAATATAAAGACACACACAAGTATAGGCTAATGGTAAAAAAATGGAGAAAGATATACCTTGCTAACAGGAGTCAAATGAACGTGGGAGACTATGTTAATTTTAGACAGAGCAGACTTCAGAATAAGAAAAGTTATCAGGGATAAAGAAGGGCATTACATAATGATAAAGGGACCAATTCTCCAAGAAGACATAACAGTCCTTAATATGTATGTGGCTAGTAAATGTCGAAATACACGAGGCAAAACTGGTAGAACTGCGTGGAGAATGCATGAGTCCCTTACTATAGGTGGGGACTTCAACACCCTTCTATCAGAAATGAACAGACTCAGCAAGCAGAAAATCAGTAAAAACACTGTTGAACTGAGCACCACCAACCAACTGCATATACCAAGTACTTCACCCAACAACAGAATACACATTCTTCTCAAGGTCACATGGAACATGCACCAAGCTAGATCATGTTCTGAGTCATAAAACATACCTCAACAATGTGTAAGAAATAGAAATTATGTAATATCTGCTGTCAGACTACAATGGAATTAAACTAGAAATCAATAACAGAAAGATAAACAGAAAATCTCAAAATACTTAGAGATTAAACTATACAATTCTAAATAACACATGGGTCAAATAAGAAATTTCAAGATAAATTTAAAAAAAATATTTAGAACTAAATAAGAATAAAAAATAGAACATACCAAAATGTGTGAGAACAATTCTAAATAACACATGGGTCAAATAAGAAATTTCAAGATAAATTAAAAAAAATATTTAGAACTAAATAAGAATAAAAAATAGAACATACCAAAATGTGTGAGAAGCAGCAAAAGCTGTGCTTAGGTGGAAATTTATAGCAATGAATGCTTATTTTATAAGCAGCAAAAGCTGTGCTTAGGTGGAAATTTATAGCAATGAATGCTTATTTTATAAAAGAAAAAAAAAACCCTAAAAATAATCTAAGCTCCCACTTTAGAAAACTAGAAAAAGAAGAGCAAATTAAATCCAAAGCAGAAGAAAAGAAATAAGAAACATTAGAGCAGAACTTAACAAAATGTAAAATAGAAAGTCAATACAGAAAATAAATAAAACCAAAAGCTAGTTCTTTAAAAAAGGTCAATAGAATCAATAAGACTTTAGCCAAGCTAACTAAGGGGAGAAAAAAAAAAAAAAAAGAGGGAAGTCTCAAATTACTAATGCCAGAAATGAGAGAGGGGACATCACTACAGACCCTATGGACATAAAGAGGATAGATAATAAAGGAATATTATAAACAACTCTATGCCCACAAATTTGATAACCTAGATGAAATGGATGAATTTCTTGAAAGACACAATCTGCCAAAATTCACCAAAGAAGACATAAACCATCTGAATCAGCCTGTATCTATTAAAGAAATGGAGTCAATAATTAGTAACCTTCCAAAACCATGAAGCATCAGGCGCAGATGGGTTCATTGGTAAATTCTACCAAACATTTAAGGAAGAAATTATACCAATTTTCTGCAGTCTCTTTCAGAAGATAAAAGCAGAACGAATCCTTCTTAACTTATTCTAAAGAGGCCAACATTATCCTAATTCCAAAACCAGACAAAAACATTATAAGAAGAAAAAACTACATGAATATAGATGCAAAAATCCTCAACAAAATATTAGCAAATTGAATACAATAATGTATAAAAAGAATTATATACCATGGTCTAGTGGGATTTACTCCAGGTACTCAAGGCTGGCTCAATTTTCAAAAAAATTAATTAACTAATTTAAAAATATATATAGTAATCTATTACACCAACAGTCTAAAGAAAAATCACATCATCATATAAAGAGATGCAAAAAGAGCATCTGACAAATCCAACCTCATTCATGATAAAAACTCTCATGGACTAGGAATAAAAGGAAACTTCCTCAACTTGGTAAAGAACATCTACAAAAACATCATATTAATGCTAACAGCATACTTAATGATGAGAAACTAGAAGCTTTCCTATTAATATCAGGAAGAAGGCAAGGTTGTCCCCTCTTGCCACTCCTTTTCAACATCACAGTAGAAGTCCTAGCTAGTGCAATAATACAGGAGAGGAAATGAAAAGTATACTGATTGGGGAGAAAGAAATAAAACTGTCTTTGTTTGCAGATGACATAACTGTCTATGCAGAAAATCTGAAAGAATTGACAAAAAAACTCCTAGAACTGATAAGCCATTATGGCAAGGTTGAAGGGTACAAGGTTAATACACAAAAGTCAAACACTTTCCTATATACCAGCAATGAACAAGTGGAATTTGAATTTAAAAACAGAATACCATTTACATTAGCACCCCAACAAGAAAAGGATATTACAGTATTTTTCTAATCAATATAAAGAGAATCAAATGAAGCAGTGTAAATCATTTCTTCCTTCAGAAGGACTGACTACTGAGCAGAGTAACACAATATTCACATGGTCGAGCAGATAAATTCCCATGGTACAAGGAAACAGCCAGGGAAGAGAATAGCTAGTGCAAAAGAATATTAATCAGTGATTTTTTAAATTGGACAAAAGGTGGAAAAAAGACATGGATACACCTTACATGCATATTGACAAATTAAAGAAGCCAGTCAGAAAAGGCATATCTATAGCAACGGTTAAAAAAATATATATATCAGTGACTGCAAGGGGTCCAGGGGGTGGGAAGGAGGGTTGAATAGGTGAAGCACAGGGGATTTTTAGGTCAGTGAAACTATTCTGTATGATAGTATAATTTTGGGTACATGACACTAAGTATTTGTCAAAACCCATTAAGCCTTACAGCACAAAGAATGAACCTTGCATGTAAATTTTAAAAAATACTTTAAGAGGTTGGGGATGTTAGGATGGAAGTGTGATAAGACACTCTAACCGTATTATAAATATGTGAAATGACCTTAACTGCAGGGTGTCGGGGGAGTGTGTTGACTTAAATAACTTTAGAGATGAATGGAGTCTGTAAAACTAAGGGCAAAACTGTACATACACACTGTCCTGTAGCTGAGTGCACAAGTGCACGGTCTGATACTGCTCTACCTGTACACGGGAACTGAGCAATTAAGTAGATGGACGGTGGGTGGCGGGAGCAGATTCTCAGTGTTGGAGGGAGAGAATAAGTTGACCGAGAGAGGAGGCTAGGAAAAACCACGTGGTAATAGACTAGAGTTGGAGACATCACTATGAACTCATATTCACAGATGGTTACACAAAGAAATATTTCTAGACATGTGTACATACAGAGGCTGGTATCCACCCATATATTTCCTTGGCTGCCAGATGAAAGGGCCCAGAAGCAGTGGTGCTCCAGCAGCAATGAGCACAGCTAGCACCTAGATCTTGTTTTCTAATACTATTCTCCAAGAAAAGGAACAAGGCTCCTTGAAGAAATAGCTGATTCTAGGACTGGGTCAGAAAATATGCAAAATGAGCCTGGAGCATCTTGTGTTGTGAGAAAGTAAGGAAGTGCTCAGAAATTAGAGTGAGTGAAAACTAAAGTGAGATAATACATGTGAAAGCCATTTATAAGGCATTGTTGCTTGTACAAATCATGTGTCAGCAAGAATAAATGGGTAAGACCCATGAGTTTCAGCACACGGGCACTATGTTGTCTATTTTGACCCCTGAAGCCTTCCTGGTCCTAGGCTGTTGAAGTCGTAAAATAAGTAATTCTGAATTTACAAATAACTTACTTACACAAATTGTCCCAGTTCCAGCGGATGCAGATGGGAATACCTTCCCTTTTTAAGTATGTACTTCTTGATCTATCAGATTTATAAAGCCTGGATTGTAAAGTCTAAAAAGCCTATCCTGGAAATTTAAGGCAGTCAGAATCATTAGCAAATATCTGAGCGAGGCTTCTTGCATTCTAAACACCATGGTATTTTCTTTCTTGAAAACGAAGCCAATCACTGTCCTCAGTATCCCCCATCCATGCTTTACCTTGAACTACATTAAAAAATACAGTAATTTTATCCTCCTGTCTAAAACTGTATAATGTCTCGCCATAACCAAAAGGATTGCTTTTTTGACATTTCTTTGAAAAGTAGCACCATTTTTCCAAATGAGATATTATGCAATGACCCACTAAATAAACAGGTAACAGCTAGAAACAGCCTGATTCACCAACCCCTTGATGCTAACAAGTCCTAAGGCACCTCCAAAGGACCCCTAGGCTGCCGCAGGACAGAGCTTGAGAAACATTGGCTGAAGGGAAACAATGCAAACTCCTTAGCAGCTCACACAGAGCCCTTCACAATCTGTCCTCAAGATTTCCAGCCTTTTATCCCCCAATCCTTATACCCTCCCTCCACACTTGTGAACATCTCTATACCTCAGTTTCCTCATCTGTAAAATGGGGATAATGAAACTCATGTGACTTGTGAGAATTGGTTCAGTTAATACACTTACAGCACTTAGAATAGTGCCTAGTACTTATTAAATGCTTGATAAATATTGGTCTCTATTAATGTTTTACAATAGCCTTTGATACAGCTCTGCAGAACTACTTACTAGTCTCCAAACAGAGTGTTCTTTAGAGCATCTGTATTTTTTTTTTTCCTTTTTTTTTTTTGTCTTTTTTCGTGTCCGGCAACGGATCGCAACCCTCAGTGTCGCACCCGTACCAGACCGGGACCGGCAACGGGATCGCAACCCTCGGTGCTGCGTCCGCACCTCACTCAGCCAGTGAGCGGGAACCGGTCTGTATGTGGGATCCAAACCCTCGGCGGGAGCGCCAACGCACTGCCAAGTGGCGCACTGTAGCAGTGCGCCACCGGGCTGGCCCCGAGCATCTGTATTTTGCACACGCTATTTCCTCTACCCAAACCTCCTTGTCTGCTGCTCTCTTTCCTTCACTTCCTGGCAAACCTACTCTTCCTTCAAAACCCATCTCAAATGTCTCCTTTGTGATACTCTCCTACTTGGGAAGGCCAAAGCCAGTTTTTCTTTTGTGCTTCCATAGCACCCAGCGCATTCCTCTGCCATGGCCTTGCCATGTGGTACTGAGAGTCCCTCTTGCTCAGCAGTGGACTATGCATCTTCATAACCATGGGTTCTGACATCTGGCTGTCATGCAAGAAATACTCATCAGGTAGAAATGTGGTGACAAAAGGACAGAAAGTGGGGCCGGCCCGGTGGCGCACTGGATAGTGCGCTGCTTGGGAAGCGCGGCGGCGCTCCCGCCCGAGGGTTCGGATCCCACATACAGACCGGTTCCCGCTCACTGGCTGAGCGAGGCGCGGGAGCAACACCGAGGGTTGCGATCCCGTTGCCGGTCCCCGGTCTGGTACGGGGGCAACACTGAGGGTTGCGATCCGTTGCCGGACACGGAAAAAAAAAAAAAAAAAAAAAAAAAAAAAAAAAACAAAAAAAAAAAAAAAGGACAGAAAGTGAAGTGGTCTGGTTGCAAACTGGGAAAGGATTAACTTTCAATTTTGCTGTAAAGAAATGCCCACAAGAGGGCAAGAGGTACTTAAGAATGACAGAAGAGGTGGCTTTGATGGCCTCAGCTGAAAGAGGCTATTTCAGCCATGGAATTACGACCCAGTGAAAGCTCAACAAGGACTCTGCTCCCCCTGGCTCTGAGGGTTCACAGACGAGTCATGAAATCTGTGGTTCTTTGGCTCCACTGCCTTCTCCTTTGGAACATGTCCCTCAGCTTTTTGGATTATACTGGACACCCACTGTCCATGTTTCCCCTGCCTGCTGTCCTCAGTGTTGCTCTGACTTGTAGTCTCTTCCATCTCTTACCTGCCAGAAGTTACTTGTCCAGTATCCCATCTCCTCAGAGACTTCAAAAGATCCATCCCAAGAAAAGTGTAAAGGGTTGGGGTGGGGGGCAGGGGCAGGTAGCCAGGGCCATGGGCAGCCCTTTGCCGGCTGCAGGGCCTTTTGCTCTCTTAAACCTGTGTATGGGACTAGCCCATCCTGCAGAAAATCCTGTTTCAGGAAAGTTTAGAGCAACCACTAGGAAAGTGCCTTCCCATAACCCTACTTCTGAGCAAAGACGTGACTAAACATTCAGACAGTGATCATCCGGCAGTATCTAAGCACTAGTTCTCACCAGAAATGTCTTGCTTACAGATCTATTGATGCAATCTCAAAACAATATTGGATTCTAGAACAGTGGTACATCAGTGGCTATCAGCTCATTCACATCCTCGAAGACCTCTTAATCTTTTTTTTCCTTGAAATAAGTAATTTTGGTGTCTTCCTTCCAAGATCTCATGTTCTGCTCGTTTGATCATTTATGGAGCTTTCTTCTGGACCTCCTGTAAGCCGTCATCCTTGCACATAGTTGCGATCCCTTGCATCGCCTCCAAGCCATTAGTCCACCACGTTGCCATATTGGTGGACTATTGAAACCCTCAATATCAGTATATTATCCATACTGTGAATCTATTTGCTTTGACTTCAACAGCACTGATTGACTTTTCCATAATACAAGTCCTGCTCCTCCCACTCACATCCGTAAGTTGATTTGTGATCAGTGATACAAAATAATTCTTCTATGACTTTGGGCAGAAGGTATGTGCACCCAGATCATCATCATCACCAGCACAACACTGTGTGATAGTAATAGTGGCAACTAAACCACCACCAAATGGTGCTTCCTGGATTTTGTTTTTATGAGGAGGGAGCAAAAATAAAAAAAAATTTAACAACAAGTAAATAGCTAATATCATACAGTTTTTTAGAGTAGATAGAGAGATTTTATATCTATTTCAGTAGAGCCCCTCCGACTGCTTTCTCATTTTATAGTCAATTTGCTCCAAAAATAAAAATGATTCTATGCATTCCAATGCCTAAGAAAGGGATGTGAGGCAGGTAACTCGACCTGGCCGAGCCTGACACAAAGCTAATGAAGCAGACACTCCTGAGTTCTCTGCCCCTTGTGGCTGTCTATCCTGGGGGTGGGGCTGGCAGTGGATCCCAATTGTAACCCAGTAGGTAGAGGCTGAACAGAGGATGTGTCCCTTCCTCAAGAGGTCTTGTTCCTTTGGTTAGGTGGAGGAGATTCCCGCGTCTGCTGTTTCCTTCGGAGCCCCGTGGAAAGAACGTTGCAAGTGTGCATGGCTGTGCAGGAGGCTCCCAGGGCATGCAGTGGGTGGCTGTGGGTGTGGGAAGATGGATGGGGCATCGAGGTGGAGGACGCGGTGGGGAGCAGCAGGTAAAGTTTGCAACCACTGCAGGGGCTGATTGGAGAGGAAGTGAATGGCTCTTTGCCCCCAATTTCCCCTTCCTCCAGCCTGAGAGAATGGTGGAATGCCCCTATCACTCATCTTGCTCATTTAATACTCTAAAAGCCCCGATAAAACGCAAAGATTTGATCCAAAAGAAGTGTTATCTTGTATCTAACTTAAATACTCAGCTCTAAGCCAAGCGCAAGGAAATGGGACCCCAGACATGTATGTTCTGACTGGTGAGAGCAAGGCAGGGAAGGTGGCTTTGGGAGGGACCCCCACTAACAGCTGCCTGAGAGTGGATGCAACATGACAACAGGAGTCCGGGGTGCAAGTGGGTCTGGGTCAGGCTCTCCATGTTCCCTGGTATTCAGGGTACTTATCTCGGACTGTAGTCACACCCTCGGCAGTGAGCACGGTTGACTGACATCTCTTCCCTTCTGAACTGTGACTTCAGGGGAGTGGGGTGGGAGGGCCTCATCTGGTTTTACTCCCCACTTTATCTCCAATATCTGACAAAAGAAAAGTGGCCTAGGAATCTGGAAAGAGAAAGATCTGCAAGAGTGACACTATCATGGAATTTCAAAGCTAAAAACACTTTGGAGATTGAATGCATAGCACAATGCACAACTTGTTATTTTAAATGCTAGCCCTTTCCTTTGCTGGAAACTTCAATCTTTGGAAACATCTTTCTCATATTGACCCAAGAATTGCCCCTATTTACTTCTACCTGTTGGTCCTAGTTCTGTCTTCTAGAGTTTATAACTTAATAATAATAGTTCAGATGTATTGAATAGCATACGCTAGGCCCCTTACTAAGAACATTGTGTATGTTATATCAGCTAGAACTCAGAATGATCCTATTGTTATCCACATTTTACAGAGGAGAAAACTGAGGCTGAGATGTTAAGTACCATGTGAAAGGTCACACAGCTAAATAAGTGGTGGAGCCAGGATTCAAACCTAAGTCTGTCTAATTACAGATCTAAGCTGTTCCTCCATCGTGTAAGAGTAATCTCTTCACATGGCACCCCTTTAAATATTTGTCAGCAACTGTGATGTTTCCTCATGACAATTCTAACTATATCATTGCTGAATTGTTCACATATTAGTATAATAGCAACCACCTATCATGCATTTAATCACGTGCCAGGCATTGCACTGAGTTCTTTAACATGTTTCCTCACAATAGTCTGCAAAATAGATATTATTACTCTCCTCCTACAGATGAGGCTCAGAGACATGAAGTTGAAATGAAGCATCTAGTAAATGATGGAGTCAGAATTGAAATCTGATGCTCTCCTACACCAGAGGGAAGTTTTAAAAGATTATCATGTTGACTCTCAAGTTATTATCTTGACTTGGCCAAAAACTGAGATTCTCTAGAGAACAAATTTTTTAAAGCCATAAATTCAATCAATACGGTAAGAAATTGGATTATTGAAAAGAATAATAAAATAGGTAAACATTTGCCAACTCTGATAAAGAAAAATAATTTTTATAACTTAAGTATTAGAGAGGAAACATAAATATATACTAATAATTTAAATTATGAGAGAATGCCATATATAATTCTTAACAAAATTTAACTCTAGATGAAATGAGTGATTTTCTAGAAGACTTACTTAAAAGATGTGGAAAACCTGACTATAGCAATAATCGTAGCAAAAATCAAAAAGGTAGTAAAAGATACAGCCCTTAACTGGAATCTAAAACTTTTTTACTTCCAGCAATGGAAGCTGTACCAGCCTATTTTAGACCAATCTGTCCCTGAGAACATCCAGAAGAACTGGAATAAATGGTAAACAGACAAACTAATGGTTTGAGCTACCGGGTCAGTAAATATTTGTAAAAACTAGATCCTAGAGGGAAGAGAAGCCAGATTGGTGATTCCAACATCTCATGTGGTTTTTTTTCCCTGGAGACATCTGATAAAATATTGTGGCTGAGAAACTGAGTAGAACTTTCAGCAACCTCTTGACATTCGGGGGACAAAATTTGAAGTACAGAACCCAAGAGAAAAGTCTTGGTTAGCTCTCAGGTTTTCAACTGAGATCTTAAAAGACTGTAGTATAGACAGTGCTCACAAAAGCTGAAGCCCAGCTTCAAGTGTCTAATTGTATTAGTTGAGTGGCCCTAATCTAACTGTCTACAAGATATAACAATAACAACAACCACAAAACTCTAAGGAGAGAGATATTACCTAGAAAATCAATCATCTCGGGCTGACCCCGTGGCTCACTTGGGAGAGTGCGGTGCTGGGAGCGCCGAGGCCATGGGTTTGGATCCCATATAGGGATGGCTGGTTCACTCACTGGCTGAGCGTGGCGCGGGCGACACCAAGCCAAGGGTTACGATCCCCTTACCGGTCACAAAAAACAAAAACCAAACGAACAAACAAAAAAGAAAATCAATCCTCTCTCCAATTTTTTATCTGCAGTGTCTGGTATTTTCTTTATCCCTCCCCTGCCCAATAAGCAGGCAAACAGAAAGGCAAAAATTGACTGAAAAACAAGAGAAATAAATGACAATAGAAATGGATCCAAAAGACATTTTGATGGTGAAGTAACCAGACACAGACTTTTAAAAAAATGTGTAAATATGTAAAATAAATCAAATGAAAAGATGTCAACTTTGGAAGAGAACTGATAACTATAAAAAAAGATTCAAACAAAAATTTAGAATTCAAAAATGCAACAACTGAAATTAAGAACTCAATTGATGGATTTAACAGCATATTTTACACAAATAAAGAGAGAATTAGTGAATTGAAGATAGGCCAAAAAAAATCTAGACTGAAGCAGAGTAATAAAAGGTTCAACAACAACAACAACAAAAAGACTGACTGGTTGGTGAAAAGACCTAGTATATATTTAATTGGCATCCCAGGAGAAAAAAAAAATGAGACAAAAGCAATATTTGAGGAGATATTAACTGAGAATTTCCCAGTGAAATAAAATATTAAGCTACAAATTTAAGAAACCCTATGAACTTTAAGCAGAATGAGTCAAAGAAATCCACACCTAGACCCATTATAGCAAATATTCTGGAAAAAAAGGCAGAAAAATTTTAAAAGGAGCAGAGAAAAAAAGACATATTATTTTCAAAAGAGCAAAAATAATACTGATAGCTTACTTCTCAACAGAAATAATAAAATCCAGAAGACAATTGAGTTATATCCTCAAAGGACTGAGGAAAACCTAGAATTCCTTCTTCAGCAAAACACCATTTAAAAATAAAGGTGAAATAAAGATATTTCAGACAAGTGAAAATTTAAGAAAATTTGCTAACAATAGACATACACTTAAAGAAACAGCAAATGAAATGGTTTGGATAAAAAAATTATTCTAAATGGAAGCACAAAGTTTTAGAAAGAAATGGGACATAGAAAGGGAAAATATGTGGGTAAATGTAAAGGGATATTAACTACATACAAAATAAAATCTTATTAAATTTAAATAAATATGAAATTAATTTACCATCAATAATAGTACAAAAGATAGGAGGAGATAAATTGAGTTAAAGTGTTCTAAGGACCGAGAATTATCCACAAAGTAGCAGAAATACTCATTTATGTTAGACCATAATAAGATAAAAAAATTGAAGGTTGTAATTCTTAGGGTGACAAGTAAAAGAATGAATAATTAACAAACTAATAGAATTGTAATGATATATAATTTTTTTTTTTTTGTCTTTTGTCTTTTTCCGTGTCCGGCAACGGATCGCAACCCTCAGTGTTGCCCCCGTACCGGACCGGGGACCGGCAACGGGATTGCAACCCTTGGTGTTGCTCCCGCGCCTCGCTCAGCCAGTGAGCGGGAACCGGTCTGTATGTGGGATCCGAACCCTCGGGCGGGAGCGCCGCTGCGCTTCCCAAGCGGCGCACTATCCAGTGCGCCACCGGGCTGGCCCCATGATATATAATTTTTAAAGAACATAAAGAAAGAAAGAAATGGAATTTGCTTTCTTTCTGGGACTTCAATATGTACGTATATACATATACATAAATATATAGTATGTATCCTTTTGTTTCTGTTTGCTTCCATCTTTAAATTTTCTTCTAATCTTTCTATTCAGTTATTCTCTTCTCAGTTGTGTTTAATCAGCTGTTAAGTAGTGAGAAAATATATTTAAACCCAAACGTATCTATAACTACGTTAAATGTCTAATGAACAAAATAACCATTTTCGGACTAGATGAAAAAACACTAGTCATGGCCCTTAAAGTATACCTTAAATATCAGGATACAGAAAGTTTAAGGATAAAGGAATGGAAAACATATTCCATGAAAATGCTAACCAAAACAAAACTTGTAGCTATATTAACATTAGACAAAGTAGAGTTTAAAGCAAAAAATATAGACATATCTCTTTACTAGAAACAAAGGAAACCATTTTACTGTGATGAAGAAGGTCATTTCATCAGGAACATATAAAAATTATAAATTCATATTTATTAAAAATCTCAAAATACATAAAGCAAATATTGACAAATCTTAATGAAGAAATAGACAAATTCATAATCTTGGTGAGATATTTTTAGTCAAATTTTAATCAAAATATATTATATATAGAAAAGCACACAGATCCTAAGTGTAAAATTCCACAGTGAGAGATTACAGCATATTTGCTTGGAACTATAGAATAAGCAACAACAATCAGTAAGGTTCCCTATGGGTCAAATGTGTCCCCCAAAAGTTCATGGATTGGAAACTTGGTATCCATTGTAAGAGTGTTAAGAGGTTGGAAAATACAATTGTGGTATTTAAAATGTAGGGTCTTTAAGAGGTGATTAGATTGTGAAGACTGTCTCCTTGTGAATGAATTGATCCATTAACAGAGCCATGGGTGTGGTTCTGATGGCTTTAGAAGGAAAGCAAGCAAGAAGTTAGCTCTCTCTTGCTCAGCACATTCTTCCTATGAGATACCCTGTTTTGCTGTAGAGAATTTCCACTGAGAAGGCCCTTCACAGATACGACCCCTGGACTGTGGACTTCTCAGCCTCCAAACTGTAATAAATAAATTCTATTTCTTTATAAATTACCTTGTTTCAGTTATTCTACTATAAGCTACTGAAGCACACTAATATGGAAAATTGGTACTGAAGGGCTGAGCCTGTGGCGCACTCGGGAGAGTGCGGCGCTGGGAGCGCAGCAGCGCTCCGGCCGCGGGGTCGGATCCTATATAGGGATGACCGGTGCGCTCACAGCGCTCACTGGCTGAGCACAGTGCCGCCGGTCTCAAAAAAGGACAAAAAAAAAAAAAAATGAAAATTGGTACTGAAGGGCTGAGCCTGTGGCGCACTCGGGAGAGTGCGGCGCTGGGAGCGCAGCAGCGCTCCGGCCGCGGGGTCGGATCCTATATAGGGATGACCGGTGCGCTCACAGCGCTCACTGGCTGAGCACAGTGCAGCCGGTCTCAAAAAAGGACAAAAAAAAAAAAAAAAATGAAAATTGGTACTGAGAAGTTGGGTGTTGCTTATAACAAATACCTGAAAATGTGGAAGCAGTTTTGGAACAGGGTGATGGGAAGAGGCCGGAAAAAATTGGAGGAGCAAGCTAAAGAAAGCCTAGATTCTGATGAGGGAAAGAAAATGAGGGAAAGTTTGGAATGTCTAAGAGGCTGGTTAAGTTTTGTCGGCAGAATGCTGACAAAAATATGGACATTAGAGAAGGTTCTGAGGAGGTCTCAGATGGAAATGAGGAAGAGCTTATTGGAACCTGGAGCAAGAATCACCCTTGTTATAGAGTCTCAAGAACTTATCTGCATTCTGTTCATGCTTAAAAGTTTTATGGAATGTGAAACTCAAAAGTGATGAACGAGGGCATTTGGCAGAAGAAATTTCTGAGCATCAAAGCATTCAGTCAGCTGCATGGATATTTGTAACAGCCTACACTGAGTTACTGCAGTAAAGGGATGAGGTAAAGCCAAAATTTATAATAAAAAGGGAGCAGAGGGTAAAAAAATTGGAAAACTCTCAGCCTGGCCACATAGTGTGAAAAAATGTGTTCAGTAGAGAAAACCCAGGGAATAGCCCAGTGACCCTTTGCTAAGGGGATCAGGGCAGAACGAAGAAATCATCAAGAAAATGGAAGAAAGACACCAAAAGCATTTCAGAGACTTAGAGGCTGCCCCTCCCATCATAGGTCCAGAGGCCTAGGGAGACAGAATGCTTTTGAGAACAGGCCTGGCATGCCCTCCATGGGCTTGCTGCCCAGGGCCACCCCAGGATGCTTCTCCCGGCACCCTAGATGCTCCAGATGCCCCAGCCATGAATAAATTGGCTCCAGGTGTTGCTGGACCCACTGCTTAGGAAGACATAAACTGGAAACCTTGGCAGTGTCCATGTGGTGTTAAGTATGCAGACTCACAGAACACCAGATCTATGCCCTGATTTCAAAGGATGTATGGAAAAGCCTGGGGGTCCAGGAAGACATCTGTCACAGGGGCAGAGTCACTGCAGAGAGCCTTCACTAGAGCAATGCCAAACAAAAATGAGGGGTTGGAGTTGCAGCAGAGAAACCCCACCAGGGCCATGACTAGTGGAGCCATAGGAGATGGACCACCACTGAGACATCAGAATTGTAGACCCACCAGCATGCAACAGCAGCCTGAGAGAGCTGAAGCATCGGTGGAGTCCAGGGAAGCCCTAGGAGTGGGGCTGCCCAAGGACTTGGAGGCCCAACCAGAGTACAGAGGATGCCAGACATGGAGTCAAGGTGTGTGATTCTCCAGCTTAAGATTTGATGCCTGCCCTGCCGGGTTTTGGACTTGCTTAGGTCATGTCGCCCTTTTCTTTTGGCCTATTTCTCCCTTTTTGAGTGAGGAAATGTACCCTATGCTTATCCCACCATTGTATCTTGGCAGTAGATAACTTTGGTTTCACAGATGAAACTTTGAACTTTTGAGCTGAAACAAGTTAAGAATCTGGGGATGGAAGGAATATTCTTACATATGAGAAGGACATGAGCTTTGTGGGCCAGAGGAAGAATGCTGTGGGTTAAATGTGTCTCCCAAAAGTTCATGTGTTGAAAACTTGGTCCCCATTGTAACAGTGTTTAAGTGAAAAACTCAATTATAGCATTTGAAAGGTGGCACCTTCCAGAGGTTATTAGATTGTGAGGACTGTGCACTTGTGAATGGATTGATTCATTCACGGAGTAATGGGTGTAGTTCTGATGGCTTTATAAGGAGAGTGTGTGAGAACTTTAGTTTTCTCTTGCTGAGCCCATTCTTGCCATGTGATACCCTGCCTTGCTGTGGGGAGTTCCCACTAAGAAGTCCCTTACCAGATGCTCTTCCTGGACTATGGACTTCCCAGCCTCCAAACTGTAATAAACAAATTCTATTTCTTTATAAATTAACCAGTTTCAGGTATTATGTTATAATTAATGGAAAACAGACTAATGCAAGTTTACAAAAGATTTAGATACATAATTAACAAACTTGATTTAATTAACATATAGAATACTGTACCCAATAACTGTAAAATCCATTTCACATGCATATGGACTTGACAAGACACATAAGCCAAAGTTGACCAAATTCTGGATCATGAAGCAAGTCTCAAAACATTTTCAAATTACACAAAACATGTTTTCTGATTACAGCAGATTAAACTAGAAACTAATAACACAAAAATAACCATAAAATCTCTATGTGATTGGAAATGAAGCAATATGCTTCTAAATAACCCATAAGACAAAGCAGAAACAATCATATAAATTAGAAATTTTACAAATTAAATTATAATGAAAATATAACACATCAAAGCATGTGGGATGCACTGAATGTAGAACTTAGAGGGAAATATATTCAAACGCATACATTAGGGAGAAAAAAAGAAGTTATGGTGAAAATCAATTATCCTACACAGAAATAAGAAAAAGACAGACAACCAAGAAGAAAAAATGGGCAAACATTCCAAACAGGGACTTCACAAAAGAAGATATTCAAGTTGCCAGAATATGTGAGAAAAAGTGCCCCACCACTTAGTCATTGGGACAGCAGATTGAAACTCACTGAGATACGACTAGACTCTGAGCAGAATGACTAAATCGAAAAAAGAAAAGACTCGTGGTACAAAGTGTAGGGTAGGATATGGAACAACTAAAGTTCTCACACAGTACTTAAGGAATATAAATTTATACAACCACTTTGGAAAAGAGTTCGTGGTACCTACTAAAGAAGAACATACACATCTTGACTGACCTACATTTCCACTTCTACTAGAACTGCAAGCACACATGCCCAATTGATGCGTGGAAAAATGTTCAAAGTGGGATTATTCATAATATTCTAAAACTGAAAGCTATCCAAATGCTCTTCAGCAGCAGAGTGGATAAATAAAGTGTAGCACATTTTATACAATAAAATACAACACGGCCATTTAAGTGAACGGACTGTTAGTTCACACCACAAGATGAATCTCACAGCACAGTATTAAGGAAAAGAACTACTAAGCAAAAGAACACAAAAATACAAATACTATAGAATTCCAGTCATATAAAATGCAAAAGCAGGCAAAACTAATCTATTTTTACGAATCATTTTACTTTAACTTAAAAAATATATGTGCATAGTCATTCACCTATAGGTCTGCTCATTGGAATTCTCCATAACCTTTCTTGCAAAAATCATACTCATGATTTAACATGTGCAATTGTCAGTTTCAGGGTGTGTTTATTTATTTTTAAACTGAGTGAGGATTTAAGCAATCTACATGCAGACTTCTAGATTTTAATGATTTTTTTCTCTCATTTTTTACAGTTATCTCAACCACTTCTAATTAAGGAGTGCTTTTTAAATTTTTAAAGCCAAGGTAGAAATCAGGACAGTGATTACCTTTGGGGAGAAGGTGGAGGTTAGCAGCTGAGAGGAGGCAGGAGGGGGCTTCTCAAGTACAAGGGATGTTCTATTTCTTGGCCTGGGTAATAGTCATATGAGTATATTAACTTTGGGATAATTCATCAAGCCATACACTTACGAATTGGTTGCTCATTTCACTGTATGATACATCTGAATTAAAATGTTTATTTATTTAAAAAGTTATCAGACCCAGATGTATCCATGGCTGAACTCTTCCTAACCTAAAAGTTGCAGACAATCCTCATGAAATATAAGTTGTTTCATAGCAGAGAAAAAAGATGAAAAGACACAAAACTCATTTTAAGACTATAATATAATCCTGATGACAAAACTTGAGAAAGAAATTATAAGCAATCTCACGTAAAAACTAGACACAAAATTCTAAATGAAATATTAGCAAATCAAATCCAACTATGTTACACAAGAATAATATCTCATGACCAAATAAGATTTATTTCAGGTGTGCAAAAATGGTTCAACACTGGGAATATAATTGATGTATTCACACCATGAGGAAAAAAATCCCATATTCTAATTAGAAATACAAAGAAACTTTCTTCAATTTATGTGGATTATCTACCAGGAATAGTGAAGACCTCAGAAGTCTACCCATTAAAATGAGAAACAAAAGAAAGATGCCTTGACTACTGCTGTTATTCAACATTTTACTGGAGGTTCAGACCAGTTCAGTATACAAAAAAGAATGAGGCAGGAATATTTGAAAGGAAACAACAAAATTGTCTTTATGTGCAGATTACATGATCATCTACTTTGAAAATCCTAGATAATATATTTTTAATTATTAGAATCAATAGATGTCAGATAGTGCTAGATACAATATCAATATACAATAATTAATAGCTTCCCTCTTAATCAGCAATAACCAATTAGAAAATCTAATGCCATTTACTGTAGCAAAAAACTCAAAAACCTTAAAATACCTAAGCTTATACTTAATAAGAAATATATAAATACATATGATGAAACTATAATACTCTTCTGAAGAACTGAAAACAGATTTGAGTAAAAAGAGAGAAAAATTTGTACCATAATAAAAATGTTCTATATTATTGTCAATTTCCCCAAATCGATGCATAAAAAAATTTTAAATCCTGATGAAAATTGCAGTAGGATTTTTTCTATATCTTGACAAACTGATTATAAAATTAATTTAGCAGAGAAAATAAATGAATATAAACAAGACTTTTTTTGACACAGAACATTATTACAGTAGAAGCTCCTTTGTGACCTACAATCAAGCCTGGTAACTGGTTGGTTAGTAGAAAAAGTCAATAAAGTGGGAAGTAACAAAAAATAATACCTAACTACCTTAAACATTTTACCTTAACTTAAAACATATATGTGCGTATCTGTTCACCAAACTTGATGTAGAATAAAGATCTTTTCTTAGCATGTAGGTCTGCTCATTGGAATTCCCCATAACCTTTCTTGAAAGAATCATACTCATAATTTAATGTGTGCAATTGTCAGTTTCAGGGTTTATTTATTCATTTATAAGTAGAGTGAGAATTTAAGCAATTTGCATGCAGATTTTTTTTTTAGATTTTAATGATTTTTTTCTCTGTTCTTTCACAGTTATCTCAACCACTTCTAACTAAACCATGATTTTAAAATAACTTTTACTGGCTCTTCCCAAATCATTCAATTTTATCTTCATAGAAACAGAAACTCTCTTTTTTTATCACTCTAAGTTTATTGAGTTACCTAATACTTAATTAAATAATGTGATAACAATAACAAATACAACTGTCATTCAGAGATCTGAGAACAAACAGAACTCACTACTTAATGTAAATATTCATATATTTCACCATGGAAATATTAGTGCATTTGATTAAAGCATGCTGCCCCAGACCCAGCTGAGGGTGTTTTGGTAGTATACAGTACAGGTATCTTAGTACCTTTCTAATATCTGCAAATAGATAGATAGATGAGAGATAGATTTCAAAACTCATCTGGTCCTGAGGGCCTGGGATAAGGACTGAGGAACTGTAAATGCTAAAATGTATTAAATGTATCTTATGGGCCAGGCACAGTACTACACGCTGCATACATTTTCTCATTTGATGCACATAAAGCCTGTTACAAATTGGAACTCAATAAAAGTGAGCTGCTATTGTGAAGTGGTGTTAATCTGGGAAGTCTCCATGGAAAAGGTGCACTTCAACCAATGATTTAAAGGTGGCAAGTGGGGAGGGGGGTGGTGGACAGCAGGGGGGAGGCTGTGCAAAGTGGGAGGAGGAGGGGGCTGTTTCCATTCTCCATCCTCAGCCCAAATGCTGAGAAGACAGCTGGTGACAGGTTATGAACTGCTGGTTAAGAAGTTTGGGTTTGCTGATGGAAGACAGGAGGAGGTGAGGAGGAATGCCCACATCTTATGGATTTCACAGTCCAGGTGGAAACCGGATTTTTATTACTTCCCTTCAGGCTAGCTCTTCCACACAATGTCTCATAAAGATAGAATACAGACATCATCAGGATGCTTTGTGGATGGAGAAAAGCCATGTGGGGGTAGCTCTTCAAGGATAGTGAATACAAGGGCCACGTTCGCTTAATACTTGTTTTAGGAAGTGTCCTCTAAGAACCTGAAAATATTTAAATCTCAGCAAAGATAGAATACAGACATCATCAGGATGCTTTGTGGATGGAGAAAAGCCATGTGGGGGTAGCTCTTCAAGGATAGTGAATACAAGGGCCATGTTCGCTTAATACTTGTTTTAGGAAGTGTCCTCTAAGAACCTGAAAATATTTAAATCTCAGCGATGTCACATCAAGGCATTCCTGGACTATTGAGGGAGGACAAAAAGACAAAGGGCTCGTTTTGCAGAATTGCAGTTGAGGACCACAAAAGTCAACATCCTGCCCAAGGCCACAGATCTGCCTAGACAATGCCAGGGAAAGTACTCAAAACGCCTTCCTCTTTGGCAATAGATTTATTCACTGCTCCAGGGTGCACTCAGAAATCAATGAATCAAGGATGGTTCTAGAGAGGGGTCATCAGGGAAGCCCTATTGCCAACTCCAATCCCAAGCATCTGTGCTGCGTGTCCTCTTTTGTCATAGGTGACATTATCCAAGATTTAAAAAGGCCATGGGGGATCCAAAAAAGTCTCAAAAGAGGTCCTACACAGTGATTGGCAATGAAAGGCAGAAGAGTTTTTCCTCTGTCTATCTGGATATATGGCATGAGAAAGAGACTCCCGCCTAGCTCCCCCACTGGCTTGGATGGCCTCGGGAATAACCTGCATCATCAAATAAGAAGACGGGACACCTGATCTCTAAGACTTCTTTTGAAAGTTGTTAAGGTATAAATTCAGGCATGCAAAAAAAGTTGTGGAAATAGTACAAAGAATTCATATATACTCCTCCAGACTCCTCCAAGGGTAACATTTCGCCCTGTTTGCTTTATCCTTTTCTTTGTGTGTGTGCACGTGTGAATACTGTGAGCACGAGTTGCAGAAACAATGCCCTTCACCCCAGGTCCTTCAGAGTGTCTTTCCTCTCCTAAAGACAAAACATTCTCTAATGTTACCAGAGTACGATTACAAAAATCAGGAAATGAGCAATGACTTCAATACTACCATCTAAACTATAGACTTTATAAAGGTTTTGCCAATTGCACCAATAATGTCCTTTATCGCCAAAGAAAATCCAGGTTCATATTGCATTCATTTATCATGTCTCTAATTCAGGCTCCCTTAATCTGGAACAGTTGCTCAGCCTGTCTTTGTTTCAAGCTATAGACATTTTCAAAGAATACAGCCTAGTTCTTTTGAAGAATATCCTTTAAGTTGGGACTGGCTTACGTTTCCTTGTGATTAGATTATGCATTTTTGGCAGGAATACCACAAGAAATGATGTGTTCTTCTTAGCACATAATATCAAGAGGCATGCAATGTCAATCTGTCTCACTACTGCTGATGTTAACTTTTGATCGCTCAGTTGAGATGGCGTCTGCCGGGTTTCTCCACTGTAAAGTGACAATTTTCCCTCTCATAATTACTAAGTGTCTTATGGGAAGACACTTTGAGATTATGTAAAATTCTAATACTCCTCAAAGTTTTATGATCCATTGATCCTAAAATAATTGGCAGGTAGAAATTAGTCTGATAGTTGCCAAATGGTGATTTTCTAATTCCATCATTTCTCCTACGCTTATTAATTGGTTTTCCATGGCATGGAAGAGTTTTTTCTTCTCCTTTATGTATTTATTTATTTATTTCAATGTGGACTGATGGACTCTTATTTATTAATGGGTTATATTCTTTTACTATTATTTTTTATTTTGATGCTCAAATTGTCCTAGATTCTCTAAGACATTCTCTAATATTGTATGAGGAAAGAGACTGAGCGTTATCTGCTTGTAAACACACTGGATTATTTTTTGAGGGTGATTTTTAAATTGTAAACCAAGTGTTGAACCACTGCCTAACACTTACCAAGGAAAGAGATGCCATGGCTGAGTGCCCACTCCTTGAAAAAAGGATTAAATACTTTTAACCTTTGTGTTGGTGTGGGGTGGAGAGAAAACAGCTATTTGAAGAGGGGACCCTGGAAGACAGCAAAGTCCATGAATTGCAGAAACCTCTCTGAAATGATGGTAGGTTTTGAGTTTCCTCTGTTTCACTCTGATCTTCGCTCAAGGTTATTTATTTAACCTTTTCCACAAGCTGAGTGTGATTGGCCATGCAGCTCTTCCCCTCTCAAATTTATTCTGACTACATCCAGCCCACTTTATTTTCTCCCCAGTTCTCCTCCACCCCCAAGTAGCAGGAAATAGAGCCTCTGGCTATCCCTGTGATGCTGAATGAATTATTTGGAAATAGTTTCTTCAAGCTTGTAGAAAGGCATTTATGACTTCTGGGGCTTCATGGGGGAAAAATAAACAAAAACAAAAAACTAAAACAACCATAACTAAAAACCTCACTGGGTAGGAGAACCCAACCATAATCTACGGAGTTGCAAATTGTACGCCCCTCGTGCTGGGCAGACCTTGAGAGGGTCATTCAGTCTCCACCCTCGCCCCAGCCCTGAGCTCTAGGGAAACCTACATACATGTCGATTCAGGCTGAAAAGGAGCTCTTCTTAAGTTGGGCTTCACTAGGAAAATAACAGGATGCCTGGAAAATTGCTTGGAAAAAGTTAAGGCATTTGCCAAAATCTAGCCACCTAAATTGGTTTAACACCTTTGGGCCAAGGCAGAGGACAACCAGTCACAGGCCTCTGGGGTAATCCACATTTTCCACACTCTCTGGACAGAATGAAGAGGTGGGCACGTGGGAGGGAGCGGCCTCATTCCCACTCAGTCACCCTTGGAGACTCAGCTTAATGACCTGGCACTACAGGAATCTGCCCGATGCACTTGAAGGAGGGCACAGAAGCCTGCACTTTAGGGGTGGCATTTGGATGTTCCTCTGAAATGCTAATGAAGAGTTTATTTCAGAATTGCTTGCAAAGTTCTCAGACATGGTAATGTATCACTCCCTCTGAAGGCCAGAGATGGGGCACTAGACAAATGGCTTGAAGCACCCAGAAAGGAATTGATTATTGCCTCCGCTGAAGGCCTTCCAGGGAGAGAGAGTTTTCAGTTCTCCTGTATGCGCTGTTCTGCTCTGTCCGCGCTCTGCAGCCAGTGCGTTGCTGGTCTTGTCTAACCTACATCTCTCCAGCGGACTTGAGCCTCAGTTCTGGCTCATCACCCGTTTCAAAATAAATGTTCACACGCTCTCCCTCATTTCATTTTATTCCTCTCTTCTGGGGTTATGGGGAGAAGGAAGATGGGAGGTAAGGAGGATACGGAAACAGGCATTTATTGATCGCTGCCAGTGTCAGGCCCCTTCCCTGGTTATCTTATTGAACCCTAACGACAAGAGTGGCCTTCATAAAACTTAAATCTGCTAATGTCATCACCCTGCTTAAAATCTTTAGTAGCTTTTCTTGCTCCCATCATGAAACCCCAAGTCCTTGGCGTGGTCCCCGGGGGCCTGTTGGGTGCTTCCCTCCTGAGCTCTCTGGCTCATCATGTCCCGGACGCTTCTCCCTCTGTAGTTCCTGTCACACCCACCTTCTTTCAGGTCTCTGAGAATGCCACGTCCCCACCCTTCCCCAGGGCCTCACGCAGGTTGTCCCTGCAGCGTCGCACACTCTTCCTTCACCTCGGCCGCCTCTCCCCCTATGTCTTTCATCCTTTGTTCGTCTCAGTCATCACTTCCTCAGGAAAAACTTCTGTGGTTTCCTAGACCCAGCTGAACCTCCCTGTTATATGTTCTCACAGCTGAATTACAGGAGAAATTCTCTTAACCAACCTCCGCTTAACCGACTTCCAGATTCCTCAACACTTTCCACCTCCCCGTGAGGCGCACTGATTGATGTCCGCGGTATTTTGAATGCTGGAGGCCAGCAGGCCGCTGTTTAACATGACTGTGTATTTCTGCTTCTCCTTTGTTTACTTCTTGTTACTCAAGAGTCATTTGTATTTGTTCTGAAATTGATTCATGCCACTTGCACATGTTACTGTAATTAACACAATTGAATTAAGTATTAGGCAAGCTAATGAAATGTGGGTACAAAAGTATTCACTGATGTGAAACTAAATTGAATAATTTGAAAAGACTTGATAAAGGTGAGGCACCAAAACTCGCTGCTTATTTAGGAGTGAGTGAAACATTTGTAAAAGATTGGGGAGTGGGTATAAAGCTACAGAAGAATGTTGCAATCAGATTTCTTTTCAAGTGCCTCTTTAACTTCTCCCTCCCCTTTAAAGAAATGAAAACAGGAAATCATAGGTGATGCATTTAGGGTGTGGTTTACACAAGAAAGATGACAAAAAAAGGCATTGGCTCAGCATCAAAAGATTCATGGGAAGACGTGTGTGTGTGTGCATATTTATCTATCTTTTGCGATAAAATAAGTATTTTTGGTTTGCATCTTTTTTATGCTTCCTCACCCAGTAGATCAAAACCTTCATGAAGGTATTGACACTGTTGTATTCCCCTTAGGACTGGTCATGGAATTTATAGAGCCCAGTGCAAGACGGAAATGTGAGGCTCCCTGTTCAAAGTGTATTAAGAATTTCAAGGTGCAGACAGCAGAGCATGGTCTAAGTGCTACTGCACTGGTCACACCCATGAAGCCAGCTCTGATTCCTGTCTCCTGGCACAGAACTTGGCGTGTAGGTAATTCTTTTACTTAGCGGGTATTTACTGAGGGCCTACCACATGCCAGGATCTGCTCTAGACTCTAGAAATACTGTATAGAACAGAAGAGAAAAAAATCCTAGCCCTCGTGGAGCTTAATTTCTATTGATGGTGTTAGGGAGTCAGGGAAGGTATATAATAAACAATAAATAAGTAATATAAGTGGCATATTAGATGGTGTTAAGTGCAACAGAGATAAATAAAACAGGACAGAGGAATCAGGAGTAAGGGGATCAGTAAATATTTGTTAAACGAATGCTATGAATTTCTAACCAAAACTCAAAGGAGAATAAAATGGCAAAATATAATTCAAAATGAAAAACAGACCCAGAGAAAATAGAAATATGAGCAAAAATCAAAGCCAGGAAAAATAGAATAAGTGATGTTTGAGCTACACATTTGGTTCTGAGTTTCCCGTTAAGCAACGTAGAAGATAAGGGATAATCAATCGCATAATTCCTATTATCAGAAAGGAGAATACCTATGTCCCAGGAATGAAAATAAAGACAGCAGCATCTCTCTCACGTCCCTACAGAACCAAACGAGATTGCAGCTGTGAAAATAGCTTAAGTAAACATCAGATACTATGACATGCAGGGAGGTATTAGTATTAGAATTCTTTCACAGGATAAAAGAGAAAAATTTTCATTGTAACATCTTTGTTTTTCCTGGAAGAGTGCTAAGTAAATTCACCTTTGTAGGTAAAGAAACTTTCCAATAGGCTAACCTCTTAAAGTTGAAATTCAACAATCACTTCAGCCCACAAAAATTTCAGCCAGTCTGTACAAGTCCCACCAACTTCCCTTCCTGACCCTTATGAGAGTAGGAAAACCGCCCAGCGCCAGTCGGGCAGTGACATTAGACAAGATGTCCTGGGCCTCCCTCCCCTCCCCTCCCCGGTGCCTCTCCAGTTGAGGCTGAAGCTGCCAGCTGTCACCCCCTAAGGCCCCACGTGGCTACGGCTGCAGGGAACCAGGTAGGTCCGCCCTCAGGGACATGGACGTGTCTTGTCCACAGGCAGACAGAGCGCCCAGAAGCTGCCAGCTGAGAGCAGTGAGACAGGCCACTCATGCTCTTCGCTTCCTGCCATCCACCCTCTCTTTCTCTTGCTTTCCTCTCTCGTTCTGCATCTCTCGGTCTTTCTCTCTGCCGTCTCTTCTCGCCACCACCACCACCATTTACTCAGAGGCAGCTCTGATCATTCCTAGTTTTATGGAGACAGTTCAACAAGAGAGGCGACTGAACAGGGCAGGAAACCTGAGCACAGAGCAGGTGCTGCGTCTCTGCCTCTCTTTGGGTCTCTCCCACACGCTGACAAACCAGACCAAGATCTACGTCTATTTCAGAGAGGCAGTGTGTGATGGGAAACAAATGAATAAAAAAACCAACTATGATGACTAACAGATTGTCTTTCATCTAGATGGAAAAATACCCAAAACGCCTTGTCAGATCAGAAATGTCTTAGGAACTTAGGGCTCAGAGAAGTTAATTTTGTGAACATCTTAAGCATGTTTTTGAACAATGAGCCCACAAGTTCCCTCGGCCACTTGCGTGAGGCTCTTCTGGTAACAAACATCAACCCGTGGAGACCAGCTACAGCTAAAGAGAGAAAAATCTAAGTGTTTCCAATGAGGACATCCCCAGCCTATGACTGGTGCCATGTGAATGGAAGTGTGAATTTCCCTGTAAAACGTGAAAGGGAAAGCGTTCCCCACCTGCCACTGTTTCTGGCATTAACAATTGACATAGGGCCCCTCACAGGTACCCACTTGGGTATCAAAGAAATACCATTAATGAGAGAAGAGCTTGCTGCCGGATTTCTATTTCAGGCCTGGTGCTGGTAAATATAACTGTTTGCACAGACGTGAGGCTGTGGCGTGCTCGAGGGGCACAATGGCTGTTTGAAGCACACCTTACATGTGGTCTTTGAAACTCTGAGCTGTGGTACGTGCGGTCGTGTCTCTTTCTTTCTTTTCTCCGCCATGGTGTAACTGGAAACTATTCTTTGGTGACTTGCATCAGGTCGCTGTGAACAAGGCAAGGGCTTGGGGACCAGCCCGCTCACCCCCACTTCAGTCGATCATGTATGGAGTAATTCACTAAGAATGTCCTCTTCCCACTGTCTCCTCTCTCTGGGATCCTGTGTCCTTTAGTCATCCCACCTCCCTGTACATGGCCTTGACCTCATGTCCTCTTTGGGGAACCATGGTTCAGCCTGGAGTTGAACGTGCAGGAGCCAACACTGCACTGATGATCTGTTCCCTAGGGCTTCATGCCCGTGGGTGCTCATTTAGTGTCAGCCCCGGTAGTTTACCATGGCCAATTAATAAATCAGTGAAGTTTTCTGGTTTGTTTCTACAGTGGGGTATCCCTCCTGAGCCATCTTATCTTTCACTAGTCCCTCTCTTTAGCGTGTCAATTTTACCCCAGATCTTTTTTCTCTTTCCATTTCTGTGGCCATCGCCTTACACTAAGATCTCATTACTGTCCACCTTAGTTATCACAACAGCCTACTTTCTCCGCCACCTTTGGCTGTCTTTTCTAATCTATCCTCAACTTTACCAATATAGTTATCTTCTTCCTTTCTAATATAATACTTAGGACCATAACTTTTCCTCTTAAGTTAGCACTATTGACATTTGAGCCAGAACATTTTTTACTATGGGGAGCTGTCCCATGCATTGTAGGGACAGCAGCATCTATGGCCTGTGCCTGCTAGACACTAGTAGCGTCTGCCCCCAGTTGTGACAACCCAAAATGCCTCCAGACACCGCCAAATGCCCCTGAGGAGCAAAAGTGTCCCAGTAGAGAACCACTACTCTGAGTACTTTATATCCCACGAGTTCTGTTAAGTAGGATTTAAAATTGTATTCTAAGTATTTGTTCATTTCTATTGTTATTTTTTCTTTAGCCCATGAGTTAATTAGAAATGTTTTAAATTCTAGATAGATGTTGTTTTGATTTTTTTTAACTTACATTTTTGTTGTTCATTTCTATCTTAATTAGATTTTGGTCAGAGAAGGTGGACTATACGATACTTATTTTTTCTTTAGCCCATGAGTTAATTAGAAATGTTTTAAATTCTAGATAGATGTTGTTTTGATTTTTTTAACTTACATTTTTTGTTGTTCATTTCTATCTTAATTAGATTTTGGTCAGAGAAGGTGGACTATACGATACTTATTTTTTGGCCTTTGTTGAGAATTGCTTTGTGCTTAGTACCTTGTCAATTTTTGTGAATATTTCTTGCATGTTTGAAAAAAATGTGCAGTCTTCAAATGTTGTGTTACAAGATTCTATATATATCTATTCGGTCAATCCTGTTCATTGTGTCATTCAAATCTTGTAAATTCATGCCAATTTTAATACCATTTAATCTACCAATTACCAGACAGGTCTGTTTTTAAATCGCCTATGAAGATTCATCAATTTCCCCTTATAATTCAGTCAACTTTTGCTTTAAAAGTTTGAGGGTCTATAACAGATACTACACACATTTGGATTTGTTGTAATCTCCTGCTAAATTGTTCCTTTTATCATTATATAATGACCATCTTTTTGCCTTAAAGATGTTATTCTGTACAGTTATTATAGGTACCNATTATATAATGACCATCTTTTTGCCTTAAAGATGTTATTCTGTACAGTTATTATAGGTACCGTTTTATTTTGATATTTGCCTGGTATATCTCTTTTTATCCTCTGACTTTTGACATTTCTGTATCTTTCTGTTTTAGGTATGTGTTTTTAAAACACCATAAGCAAGTTTTCTTTATATTTTTTCAAAAATTGAACCTGACTGGCGCAGTGGAGAGTGCGCCGCTTGGGAGCGTGGCGGCACTCCCACCGAGGGTTTGGATCCCAAGTGGAGACCAGTTCCCGCTCACTGGCTGAGTGCGGTGTGGGCACAACACCGAGGGTTGCGATCCCGTTACCGGTCAGTAAAAAAGACAAAAAGGAAAAAAAAAATTGAACCTGACAATTCTCCTTTAACTAGTGAGTCTTCCGAGGGTTGCGATCCCGTTACCGGTCAGTAAAAAAGACAAAAAGGAAAAAAAAAAAAATTGAACCTGACAATTTTCCTTTAACTAGTTAGTCTAGTTCACTTAAATTCATAGTTTCCTAATATGTTTGGATTTATTTCCACCATTTCTTTTTCTACTTCTCTTTACTCTGCTTTTTAATGCATTTTCTTCTTCCTTTCCTGTCTTCTTTTGGATCAATCACTCTTTCTTTATTTTCCTCTTTTCCCTTTATTAATTTAGAAATTACATGCTCTGTTTATACTCTTAGTGGTTAACCTTAAACTTTTGCCAAGCACCTTTGCCCTAAAGTCTGGCTCATATTGCTACTTTCTTCCCAAATAACAGTGAGAATTTAGACATTCTAACCCATCTTACATGATATTGCCATCCAGCATTTTAGATAATTTCACCTTATTTTTATAACTCCCGATTCTATTAATACTTTCATTGCTGTTGTTTTTGAGCAGTTAATGCATTTTTGGCTTTGCCTAGTTGCTTACAGCTTCCTTGATCACTCTTTCTTCTTGACTCTGACTTCCCTTGGGGTTAGATTTTCCTTTCCTAAAGTGCATACTCTAGAAGTCTTTCCTACAAGAGTCCTTGAATTGTAAATTCTCTTTGTCAGTAATTAAAAATATTTTTATTTCTCCTTGTTTTAAAATGATAGTTAAGCTTTTGACTTGTGGTCAAGATGGCAGAATAGATGGTCCCCAGCATCACTCCCTCCCACAAATTAACCAGTTTACATCTATAAAAAAGCAATGACAGCCAAGTTGGGGCCACTAGAGCTCAGGGGAAGAGGAGGAGAGACCTATGGAGTTTACGAAAGCGGGAAAAAGCCATGATGAGAGAAAGAAAGAACTGCTCGAAGCATTTTGAATCCCTGCCACTTCCAGGCTGGAGCTGCTGAGCACGCAAAGCAGGAGCTGGCAAAAACCTCAGCTGTGCCCTTTGGATGAAGTTCCTTGGAGGCAGCAGGGGAGAAGAGGGCCTTGGTGGCCCCCACGCCAGCAAGACCACTAATAGGGTTCCCATGGACCCACATAGGAATGAGGAGCCACAATAACTGAAAAAAAAGGAGCCACCCAGAGGCCAATGAGTCATCGCAAGGGACCAGTACATGGCCCATCCCATGGGAAGTGTTTGGAGCATGAGTGGTGGCCAGGGGAAAACTGGGGCACAGCAAGGACAGCAAATCTGCCCCCCAATCAGCATAGGACCACTCAGAGGAACTGGTCAGGAATATAGAATTGCAGGGGTACAGATTGATGAAAAGACTCAGGCCCAGACCAGAGCTTCTACACAACCCAGGTGCACCAGATTTCTCTAGACCCGGAAGTTCCTATAAAGTCAACCATTAAAACCTGAGCTGCACAAAAAGCCTTCCATAGGGAATCAGCAGCAAAGCAGCAATTTAGCTCAACTGTAGAGCTCAAGTGCTGGTCCCCACAGTAATATCCCTCATTTTAGAAGTAAGCAAAGGACAACAAATTAGTTCCAGCACAGAGTTTAAGTGGTGGGAACAGCAAATAATCCAACATAGAACTAGAAGAAAAAACAAAGTACCCACAACCAGAGACAAAGTTTGATATTAACTAGTAAAGGTCTCATTTCCCCAAAAAGCACCTATAACACCAAGAAGGACTAGAAGTCCCCTGGGCTACCAAGCCAGAAAGAGGGGAGGGCTGGGGGCCTCAGCCATGCCCCTCTGACACCTGCAACCCATCCCAAGGGTGGCAGCTGAGGGCCTCAGCCACACCCTCCAACATGCACAACCACCACAGTGACAACCACTGAGCTGCCAAAGGAAGCACCCCAGGCTCTCCTGAGCCACAGCAGTGGGGGACCAAGGACCTCCATCACACCTCGCTGCCCAGCGATGACCATCGAGCTGCTGCAGGAAGTGCCCCAGGCTCTCCTGAGCTGGGGAAGTGGGGGAGCCTCAGGCCTTGGCCATGTCCCCCCAACATATGCAGCCAGTCCAGCGATGACCACCGAGCTGCAGCAAGAAGGGCCCTGGGTTCCTGAGCTGGGGTGGTGGGGGGCAAGGGCTTTTGCCACACCCCCCTGATGTCTGCACCCAGCCTGGCAATGGCCAAGCCACTGCTGGCAGCCCCTGGTCTCCCCTGTGGGAATGAGGGGGTTGCCACAGGCCTCAGTCCCGTCCCTCCTCCCCTCCCTCCCGACTGCTCTGCAACAACATCATAGAATGTAAAAAATAATAATACTAACAAAAAAACAGAATAAATGAATAAATAAATAAATGAAATGATAGTTAAAGGAAATAAAAACGAAGGCTGACAGTTATTTTCTCTGAGCACCTTAAAAATATCAGCGCATGGACCTGTGGCTTCAACTGTTGCTCCTGAGAAGCCGGTTGCAGTCTGGTCATCGTTTCTTCGTGGGAAATCCACTTTTCTCTCTGGTTGTTTTTAAGATGTATCTATTTTTGCTTTTTAGAAGTTTTTCGATGATGTTACTTGGTACTGATTTCATTTGATTTGTCTTTCTCAGGACTCATTTCCTGCCTCTGAAGATTCATTTCTCTGAAGGTTCTGGAAAGTTCTTACCATTTTCTCTGGTTATTTCCTCTCCTCATTGGCTTAGTGTGCTCCTTCTGAAATCCCTGTTAGTCATACGTTTACCCTCATTCTCTCCTCCATGGCTCTTCATCTCGCCGTTGTATCTTTGTGTCTCTGTGTCTCTGTGGTGCACTTTGGGTGGTTTGTTCTTAAACTCTCAACTTCAGTTATGTCTAACCCCTGTCGGTTACCACACTTTTCTTTTTCTAAGTTCTATATGTTTTTTCAAATTTGTCTGGGTTTTTTCCAGAGTCATCTTATTTTTTTTCTACTTTTTCTTTTATGTATCATAATCATTTTTTTTTCCCCCTTTTTTTTGGTCTTTTTTCGTGTCCGGCAACGGATCGCAACCCTCAGTGTCGCGCCTGTACCGGACCAGGACCGGCCACGGGATCGCAACCCTCGGTGTTGCTCCCGCCCCTCGCTCAGCCAGTGAGCAGGAACCGGTCTGTATGTGGGATCCGAACCCTCGGCGGGAGCGCCACCGCACTTCCCAAGTGGCACACTAAAGCAGTGCGCCACCAGGCCGGCCCCATAATCATTTTTTAAAAATAGGAATTTATCATCTCTCTGCAGAAGTTCTATTTTCTGAACATTCCTAGTTGCCTGCACCTGCTGTGTGTTGCATCTGCTGATGTCTGCTGGGGGTGGGCTGTGAGACCGTAACTTCAGAGTTGACAATTCGTACTTAGGTCGTGAGAACTCTGAGGGAACTATGCTGAGCTTGTGTCCTGCCAGGGCCGTTTTGTGAATGATTTCCCCTGGGGTCCCAATAGCATCACACACCAAAGATGACCTCTCATTACATTATTGACTTAGGAGCTCCTGGATCACTCAAGTAATATGAATGCAAACCCCTGACCCACATGAAGATGGTCACATGGTTATGCAATTACAGGGACACTTTTTCTTCCACATGTAGCCCAAGCTCACGTGGCATCTCCCTTTGAAGGTAAGCAGAATGTTTCCTTAATAAATCTTT
>NW_007726856.1:467581-489344 GCF_000696425.1 Galeopterus variegatus
GTTTTATCTACCATCTCCAGCACTCAGCACGATATCTGGCACAGAGTAGATACTCTTAAATGCTTTAGCAATTTTCTTGAATTGTGAGACTACTCAAGTCTTGCCTGGAGAAATACAGCTTGAGATTATTATATGTTTGTGTGTTAGAGGCAGTCTCATTGCTCGAAAGCTGCCAATTGTCAGTGATGCTAGATCAGTCACAATATGGGGCAACTAGGTCCCTGTCTACAATTTTTTTTTTTTTTTTTTGACCAGTAAGGGGATCGCAACCCTTGGCATGGTGTCGCCCGCACCGCGCTCAGCCAGTGAGCACACGGGCCATCCCTATAAAGGATCCGAACCCGCGGCCTTGGCGCTCCCAGCGCCACACTCTCCCAAGTGAGCCACACGGTCGGCCCCCTGTCTACAATTTTTATCAGATGTTAGTCCTGATTCATGACTAAGTTACATAACTATATCTTACTGAGCAGGCGTTTATAATCTAAGAGAGACAGCATAGATATAAGACATACAAACAATACCAAAACACAATCACAGACTGTCTTACTCATCATTGTAAAACCATACATAGTGACTGGCATGGGGCAAGTGCCCAGTGAAGACATGAACGCACATGACTGCACCAGTGGACTTAGAGCTTGGCTGAGCGGCTGGTCTGTATGTGGGATCCAAACCCTCGGCAGGAGCGCCACCGCACTTCCCAAGTGGCACACTAAAGCAGTGCGCCACCAGGCCGGCCCCATAATCATTTTTTAAAAATAGGAATTTATCATCTCTCTGCAGAAGTTCTATTTTCTGAACATTCCTAGTTGCCTGCACCTGCTGTGTGTTGCATCTGCTGATGTCTGCTGGGGGTGGGCTGTGAGACCGTAACTTCAGAGTTGACAATTCGTACTTAGGTCGTGAGAACTCTGAGGGAACTATGCTGAGCTTGTGTCCTGCCAGGGCCGTTTTGTGAATGATTTCCCCTGGGGTCCCAATAGCATCACACACCAAAGATGACCTCTCATTACATTATTGACTTAGGAGCTCCTGGATCACTCAAGTAATATGAATGCAAACCCCTGACCCACATGAAGATGGTCACATGGTTATGCAATTACAGGGACACTTTTTCTTCCACATGTAGCCCAAGCTCACGTGGCATCTCCCTTTGAAGGTAAGCAGAATGTTTCCTTAATAAATCTTTCTCTGGCTTTACATGAAGTCCTTAATTCCGACTCTTCACCTAGCATTCATCCAAGGCCTTGTATTCAATACTCCTGTGGACCTAAAATCCCAATCTAAATTTTAAAAATGTAAAACCCTAAAAGCCTGAAAACCCAGACTTGCCCACGCCCATCCCAACACCCAGTTGCCTCGCCTCATTTCACTCACTGGCTGCGCTCATTCACAATGTCTATTTGTTTTCCCCCAGGGAATCTTCCCTGTTTTCCTGTGAGCTCAGCTCTGCATTTAGAAAAATGTATATTATGTGTTGTTCAGGATTTCTATGGGTTTTGAAATAAAAGATTTTTCAGGTTATCTCATCTGCCATATTATAGGGAATGGGGACCCTCTCCCCAGACATAAATGGTCAGAAACACTGATTTGATTACCCTCTATTACCTGGACATTATAAATCAATCTCTTTAGTACGGTCTGGCTAATACCTGCTTTCCCGGCTCCATTGTCCATGTCTCTCTTCTGCACGCCCTGCGTTCTCTCGCCCACACACAACTCATGGTTCTTCAAACTTCCACACACCTACAGCAGTCAGCTTAGCCTGTGCCGTGCTCTTCTCCTGAAGGGTCTTTCTTTCTCTTCATGAACTTCTATTCTCTGGTCAGAGCAAACTTCAGATATGGGATCCTTGGTAAAACCCACTCCAACTTCTTAAAACATAATTAATCAAGTCCTCTCCTATGCTCCCACTGAATTTGAACATAGCTTATATCTGATACTTACTACACTGAATAAAGTCTTTGTTTTTATGCTTTAACTAGATTCAGATCTTTTAGAGGACCAAGGCAAGGTTTTATCTACCATCTCCAGCACTCAGCACGATATCTGGCACAGAGTAGATACTCTTAAATGCTTTAGCAATTTTCTTGAATTGTGAGACTACTCAAGTCTTGCCTGGAGAAATACAGCTTGAGATTATTATATGTTTGTGTGTTAGAGGCAGTCTCATTGCTCGAAAGCTGCCAATTGTCAGTGATGCTAGATCAGTCACAATATGGGGCAACTAGGTCCCTGTCTACAATTTTTTTTTTTTTTTTGTGACCAGTAAGGGGATCGCAACCCTTGGCATGGTGTCGCCCGCACCGCGCTCAGCCAGTGAGCACACGGGCCATCCCTATAAAGGATCCGAACCCGCGGCCTTGGCGCTCCCAGCGCCACACTCTCCCAAGTGAGCCACACGGTCGGCCCCCTGTCTACAATTTTTATCAGATGTTAGTCCTGATTCATGACTAAGTTACATAACTATATCTTACTGAGCAGGCGTTTATAATCTAAGAGAGACAGCATAGATATAAGACATACAAACAATACCAAAACACAATCACAGACTGTCTTACTCATCATTGTAAAACCATACATAATGACTGGCATGGGGCAAGTGCCCAGTGAAGACATGAACGCACATGACTGCACCAGTGGACTTAGAGCTTGGCCTGTGTCTTTCTTATCTTTGTATGTGCTGGCATGTCGAACACACTCAGTGAGTGCTGACTAAACAAATGAATGAATGAATGATTGAAACAGTTAAACGAGATGGGGACTGAATGCATGAGAAAATTCTAGATCTAGAATTACAGAGAGAGGAAAACCAAAAGGCTGTCATTTTGGATGAAGAGGAAAAAAAATAATTTTCATAAATCTTTTGGGTCATGCCTTATCCATACGTACTAGCCTTACTCATTTGATCCATTCATTCATCTATCCACTTATCCTTCATTCACTCAAGAAACATTTTCTGAGCATCTACTGTGAGCCAAGCACTGTGCTTTGAGTTTGAGGCCTTTAGTTTGGTGTTAAGAAAAACTCCCCGATTCTCTGGCAGTAAGATGGCATCATTGGCATGCTGGGAGCTGATATTTCTCAAATCTTACATTTTGTGATCCACCCATTCATTCAATCATTTATTCAGCAAATATCTCGAGCAGGTCCTCTCTGCCGGACAGTGTGTGAAGTGCCAGGAATTAATTCTTTCCTTCGTGTACTCATTCATTGACAGATAATTCTTAAGTACCCAGTAAGTGGCAGGCACGGATAAGGTCTCTGCTTCAAAGAGCTTGGTAATAATATATGGTAGGGTTTAGGCAATAGACAAGTAAACAATAAATAAGCAAATTTAGATAACTATAAGGCCAAAAAATATGGGTGTGTTAGATAGTGATTTATATCCACATCTATATCTATATCAATAAATAGATACAGTCTGTCCTCAGAGAGCCAGAGATTTTTAAGACAACAGGACTATCACCAGATGATCCGAGTGACTGCTGCCTACCTGGGCTCATTTGACATGAGTGTGTGACCGGGCCTGGGGGCAAAGAAGGGGGTCTTGCAGAGAATGGAGCCAGAAGGACAAGCCCCACATGGAGGCCTCTTTGGCCCTGCACAGCGGGTCAGCAGGACAGAGCTCCTTGCCCTGTGGCTGGCTGACCTGCCTGCACTGTCTTCTGGGAGGGCAACTATCTGCCTTAAAGCCACTCAGATGAAACCCCTACCATGCCCTTCTTGGTGGGGAACTTTGACTCACTGGTGACCTGGTTTTTATCTGGTGACCTGGAGGTTAATGAGTTCGTATGTCATTACTAATTCCCCACAGCCACCCGCTTCTTCCTGCCATCCACAGGCAGGAGGGTTTGGCAGGGATGGGAGCAGAAGCCCAGCCAGGGGCCCTGAACCCATCAGCTGTAGTGTCCACCCCAGCTTGAGTCCCTGCCATCTGTTCTCCTGCCATTTACCCCCATCTTTTAGCCCAGCCTGACTGAACAGGTTTTGGAAGAGGCCAAGGTCACCGTGGGGTGACCTCCACAGATGGATTCAGCTGGATACTCCAGCTGTGGTCCAGCACAGATGTGAATGCTCAGGGCCAATGCACACTCTTCCCTCGGGGCAGATGTAAGCTGAATGAGGTCTGCACCTCCACCAGGTAAAAGGCCTGCTTTGGCTTGACCCCCCCCCTTCTTTCCACCCCATTTCCTTCTGCACCCCAGTTTTCTACTTCCTAGTGCCTTCTCGCCCCTCAAGAGACCACCGTCATGTCTCTGAGGTTAGTTCATGGGAGAGGACCTCCATCCAGGGGCTTGGACAAACACTGATAAGAAAAAGTCATTGAGCAACATACTGGGGGCTCAGTCTTCTGTCTCTCCCCTCCCAGCCAGGAAAGCTCAAAAAGTGCCCATCTTCACAGTTCACCGGGCCAACGCCCACCGCCCTCATGGCAAGTCCAAGCCACAGAGAAGCACTGGCCCTTCTGAGCCACACACTCCTCAGAGGAGCCAGGCTCGAGCTGTTGGACGGTGTGGGGAAGTGGTCAGCTCTGGACATGCACTGAATTCTTGCTCTAGTGGCATGAGCGCTCTGCGCCCCGTGTTTCCACCATGCAAGTTGACATGGAAGGCATCATTTTTGTAGGGCTTATCATACAGGGAAATGAAGTGCTTCATATTTTCTAAAATTTATGGCCTTAACCATTGCACTTTGAGTGTATTTCTGTAAGAGCATGCGCTGCATAGCACTGAAATACTCTTTGTGCGTCTGTTTCCTCCCCCAGACTGTGAACTCCTCACAGATGAGAGCCCTTTCTCATTCATTCTTGTCCTCTCATTGATGATCAAGTAAGTGATGAACACAAGATCTAAGCAGATAGCCCCTGCAGAGAGAATTCACATTTTATTCTGTCCCTTTGGATTTACTTTAGAGCTTATGTTCAACAATGATCGTATCTAATAAGTCACACACTGAAAACAATCTGTTAAAAAAAATTCACATGAAAATGTACTGCAAAGACAAAGTAGGAAATGATGTTCTTGTTTACAATACGTTAATTTAAAATGGTGAGCTTCAAAACTGCCTGTGGCTTGATTCGCATAACGTCAGCTTGCTCCGGTCTACAACTGGGCTGCTCAGGTTACACATGAGGAGAAACGAGCATCACTGAACCCAGCTAGCAGCGTGTTTCCTGTGATCACGAGGCGCAGAGTCTTGGGTTTAACCTGCCTCGGCCGTGTCTCCCGGGAGCTCCTCACCCACCACCCTCAGACCCCCCAAGCTCAGACAGTCAGAAGACCGTGCGACGCACTTTGTCTTTATCATGCAGCTGGTATTTGAGCACGGACTTTACAGGAGAACAATGTCCCCAAACTTTGTCCCGGGCTCATTTTCCCTGCTGTGGTTCCCAGCTTTGGTTCATTTGAGGGAAATCACACTTTATGCTGACCACTCCTCTGAATGCACAAATTCTTGCCGTTCCTAGAAAGAGGGAACGAAGAGCCGTGGAGGGGATGACAGACCTGCTGAGGCCCCGGCACTGACTCTCAGTCTGTGACTCTCTTCTCATCCTGACAGCCCGTCATTCACAAAATTCAGCGAAGTATGCTGAACCCGTTTCCGCAGTCCATTTTCACGCACAGCATGCCATCAAGGTCGCTGTATAACACAAGGTCCCTGTGGCCTTGAGCAAGTCACTGTACTTCTCCCTTTGGCCTCTCTCTCCTCCTCTTTGAATGGAGATGATTTCAGACTCCCCCTCCAGTTTGCAGTGTGTCTGTCTGCTCATCACAATATTGCTGGTTCCCAGCACAGTCCCTGGCACAGAGGGAAATGTTGTAGGACATTTGTTGAATTTGTGAATGAATCCAGTGGTCTAATGAGTCCATCAGTCACACGGTACTGGAGCAGGCGTAGGGGCTTAGCTCTGAGTGCTGGCGGTGTCACTAGCTTGCTGGGTGAACCTGGCAAACTGCTTCCCCTCTCTAAGGCCAGAGAATGCTTGAGATTAACCCACAGTCACGCAGCTAGTAAGAACAAAGCTAGGACTGGAACACAGATCTTCTGATTCTCTTCACTTAGGTACACTGCTTGGAAATCAGGTCTTTCTCAAATTGGAAGAGTGCATCAAGGACCCATTGATACCATGGTTCTATCTAGATTCTGGACTGAGAGCAACCACCACAAACTCGAGAACCAATACCTGCCTTCAGGAAAGGGGCCTCCGAGGGCCTCTCACCAACCCCTTGTCCTTATCTGCCAAGTGGAGATAAGCGACCACCAAGTGGGCCAGGTGATGCGGGCTTATCCACAGCCCTGCTCGGCCAGGGTTTGCTTTTTCCTCCCAGAGCAGCTCACGTCTCTGCTGGAGGCAAAGGCTTCTGCTCCAATTGCCTCCAAAGTGTGGGTGCCAGAAACTACAAAGTGACCTGAGAGTAGGCGCTTAAATCGGAACACTTTCCTTGAATTTAAACCTTTTGTAAGGGCAGAGGTGGCCCTGGTGGTCGCAGCTAGACACCTGCTTGAGGCTACCTGAGTTGGAGTGGGGATGCCCAGGGTCGTGTGGCTCCTCCTGTAACTCATCTCTAGCTTCGGCTTCTCCACTGCCTTGCAGGAAAGATCACCTTAACCTTCTCCTTACCTCGCACAGTGATTCAGGGGCAGGCTTGGAACCAGAGCCCAGTACACTGATTTCCAGCACACTGTCCCCACTGTCAGAGGGGCATAGAGTGTGGGACCTGGGTTTCACCCCAGCTTTGCCACCTACTAGCTGTGCGACGTTGGGCAAGCTATTTAATTCCTCCTTCTTTGGTTTACTCATCTGTAAAGTGAGCGTAATATCAGCTACCTTACGAAATTGTTGTGAGGATTAGGAGTGTAATATTTCTAAAACACCTAATACAATGCCTGAAATACAATACATGCTAAGTAAATACTAGCTAAATAATTTTTGCTACCCACTAGTTCCTTAGAGTCCCGAGAGCTTCCCAGAGAGTTTAAGAACCACTCGGACTAGAACAGGAGTGGGGAGGAGAGGACCTGGCCGCTGCTTTAGCTGAAGCGAATGCTCTGTTATCTGCTGCATATGTCTCTTCCACTTCTAAGAAAAGTCCAACCTCATCATGCGGCAGATGAGGAATAAGAGGCCCAGGAACCTTTGAAATGTCACATGGCGAGTCTAAAATGGTGCTGAATGCTCTGTTATCTGCTGCATATGTCTCTTCCACTTCTAAGAAAAGTCCAACCTCATCATGTGGCAGATGAGGAATAAGAGGCTCAGGAACCTTTGAAATGTCACATGGCGAGTCTAAAATGGTGCTGGGGCAATGTCCTGGGGTGGCTAAGAGCACAAGTTCTGCAATCATGCGGCCTGGGTGAAGCTTCTGACCCACCCCAGCCTCGCCTTATAATCTTGACCTGGTTACTTAACCTCTTCGTGCCTCGATTTTCTCGTCTTTAAAATGAGGGATAACAACAGTGCCTCCTTCTAAGAGTTTTTGTGAAGATTAAATGAGCTTATATACAGTATCTAAAGTGCTTAGGACAGCATCTAGCATATAGTGTTTGTAAACACTAGTGACTATTATTAGAATACCTGACCCCACTTCACAGTCTGGTACAATGTCCCTTTGAGTAGGACATTGATTTTGAATGTGCAGGTTGCTGTCCACTGTCACACAGGGTGCTTCAGGAGGAGCAAGTAGCTTCGGCAGGCCGTGGCCAACACCCAGACAGGTGGGGCCCCCTTGTCTCCTCTGTCCCTGAAGCTCCCCAGCCTGGGCCAGGCATCCTTGGAGAGGACGTGGTGAATATAGTTAGTGAAACGAAGGGGGAAAGGCTGTGAAGGGTGAGAAAGGAGAGGATAGAAAGAGGAGAGGCTCTGTCCCGAGCCATTGCCTCCTCACCGGCTACCACTCAGAATGCACCGGCGAGGCTGGGGCCTGGGAGACCGTTTGGCTGCCATTTGACCACTAGAGGTCAGTGGAATGTTTGCCATCCTCCTAGTGTGGGTCCCTGAGGAGAGCAGTGTCCCCGGAAGGTCAGCATAGTGCCACCCCTCCTCCACCTCCTCTTAGTGGACTGGGCTTTGGTTTGTTTTCCTGGGAGTTCAAGTCGTCCACACTCTCTCTCGTCCCTTCTGTAACCAGATGGCATTTGCAAGGCATGGCTCTGCGCCAGGGATGGAGAACATGGGCTGTGGCTAGAGACCCCTTTTCCCGCCGAAGCCAGCTGGCCCAAATGTTCAGGACCGTCAGTGGCCCCCATTTTCCAAGAAATACAGTCTAACCTCTCGACGGTCCTTCTGACTCCCCACCTCCCATCCAGTGCAGCGGCGTGTGATCCTGTCCCCCTCATGTCCCCGGCCGTCAGCCTCGCCGCTTCCCAGGCCTGCCTCTGACACTGTAACTGAATCCTGTCCCCTGCGCCTCTCCCTGTGCCATTCCCCACACACTGCTGGACGGGACAACTGTTTTTGCTGCCTTAGCTCATCCACTGCGCTGTGAGCTCCTTGAGGGCTCGGATGATGAATTACTCATTTTTTTATGTGTCCACAGTTCCTGGTCCAAATGTGATGTAACAACTGTTTGCTGAATGAACGTATGAGTGAGGGAACAAGCACGACCATTATTCAAACACAAGCGTATTTTTCATTACAGCCACCTGAGCTCACTGACCCAAACCGGTATGTGGGGACCTCTGTGCAGAAAGAAGAGGTCTGTGTGCTTCCCGGAGGCCACCCCTTCCAGACCGCCTGCAGGCAAGATGTGCCTCAGTTTCCCACACGGCTGATGCTGGCCCATGGCTATGTGCCCCTCCTCTTCCTGGGCACAAAACTGGATTACACTTTCTAGCCTCCCTCGCAATGAGCAATGAGCGGTGACCACATGGCTGAATCACATGGGAGGGCAGCAGAGCCACCGGGCTCCTCCCCAGCTTCCGTCTACAGACCTGCGGTGGTCGCTTCCCAATCTCTTTGCTCTAGAGGACCTAGAGAAGGTGGAGCCCTGAGAGAGGAGGCGCCTGCATCCCTATGTGACTGCGAGCAAAGCCTGTCTGCTGACCGTGAGCGACAAGTGTCCCCTGTGATGGAGCATGAGCCACAGACTGTAGCGAGGTGGCAGGACAGGTGGGGCCTGGGAGGGATTCAAAGGAGGGGGTTTTCCTCCCTCGCTGTTGTAGAACATGCGACTTATAGAACTTCAGAGCAAGAATGAGTATTCCCGGCCCCAAGTTTTATTTAACAGATACACAAACTGAGGACTGGAGAGGCAGCTCACGCAGCGTCACGCAGCTACTTGGCAACAAAAGCCAGACCAGGACGTCGGCCTTCTGCTCTTCCCACGTCAGGCTCTGAGTGAACCGGACTGATCCCGAGAGGCCAGGCCACTCAGTCTGCTCCCTTCTGTCCCTCTGTCTTTCTGCCCTGCAATGTAGAATAAGCCAGGTGACTGAACAACTACTGAGAAAATGTCACATAAAGATGTTAAGTTTATTACAAGAAAAAGGAATGGTTTGTAGGCCTGAGATGCTAGGATTGAAAACGAAGGATGCTAGAGGAAAGGGGCTCCTAAAAATGTCCTTGGCTCAGCTTGACCCAGCCTCTGAGTCTAAGCACCACAAAGACCAAATGGGTTTTGATCACTGTTACAGCCGCTTGTGGCACTGGCCTGGGATCCTCACAAGGAGGATGTGCAATTTGCCATAGACAGAGCAGCAGTGACATGGGCAGTGGATATTCAATAAAACGCACGGATCCCAGACCAGAAGTCAGACAGACAAATCAGGATTTAGTCCTAGTATCTTTATATGGGGTCAGGGATAACCGAGGCATTTGGGTTTTTTAAAAGTGGAGGTAATGCTGATAGATCAGGCGTCTCAGGCATTTCTCAAAATCATCTCCTTCAGGAAGTCTTCCCTGGCTTCCCACTGGTTTGTCTCTGAAAGTTTAGCGACTTAATCTACAGAAATATTTCCAGTGACAGTGTCACCTCCGCAGCCTTGTCTGTGCAGGGTAGGAAGGGGCATGTGTCCTTTTCCTGTCTCCTGAATGCCAGGCAGAACAAACGCACACTATTCGTTTTCACCTAACTCCTCAATGCTCTGTAGGTAGCAATAACCCCTCAATAACTTTNCTGAGTCTAAGCACCACAAAGACCAAATGGGTTTTGATCACTGTTACAGCCGCTTGTGGCACTGGCCTGGGATCCTCACAAGGAGGATGTGCAATTTGCCATAGACAGAGCAGCAGTGACATGGGCAGTGGATATTCAATAAAACGCATGGATCCCAGACCAGAAGTCAGACAGACAAATCAGGATTTAGTGTCACGCAGCTACTTGGCAACAAAAGCCAGACCAGGACGTCGGCCTTCTGCTCTTCCCACGTCAGGCTCTGAGTGAACCGGACTGATCCCGAGAGGCCAGGCCACTCAGTCTGCTCCCTTCTGTCCCTCTGTCTTTCTGCCCTGCAATGTAGAATAAGCCAGGTGACTGAACAACTACTGAGAAAATGTCACATAAAGATGTTAAGTTTATTACAAGAAAAAGGAATGGTTTGTAGGCCTGAGATGCTAGGATTGAAAACGAAGGATGCTAGAGGAAAGGGGCTCCTAAAAATGTCCTTGGCTCAGCTTGACCCAGCCTCTGAGTCTAAGCACCACAAAGACCAAATGGGTTTTGATCACTGTTACAGCCGCTTGTGGCATTGGCCTGGGATCCTCACAAGGAGGATGTGCAATTTGCCATAGACAGAGCAGCAGTGACATGGGCAGTGGATATTCAATAAAACGCACGGATCCCAGACCAGAAGTCAGACAGACAAATCAGGATTTAGTCCTAGTATCTTTATATGGGGTCAGGGATAACCGAGGCATTTGGGTTTTTTAAAAGTGGAGGTAATGCTGATAGATCAGGCGTCTCAGGCATTTCTCAAAATCATCTCCTTCAGGAAGTCTTCCCTGGCTTCCCACTGGTTTGTCTCTGAAAGTTTAGCGACTTAATCTACAGAAATATTTCCAGTGACAGTGTCACCTCCGCAGCCTTGTCTGTGCAGGGTAGGAAGGGGCATGTGTCCTTTTCCTGTCTCCTGAATGCCAGGCAGAACAAACGCACACTATTCGTTTTCACCTAACTCCTCAATGCTCTGTAGGTAGCAATAACCCCTCAATAACTTTATATTATCTTAATTGATCCTCACAACAAACTCTGTGAGGTGAGTAGAATTATCATCCCATCTTACAGATGAGAAAATTGAGGCTCAAAAAGGTCAAGTAACTTGCCCAAGGTCATTCCATTAATAATTGGCAGAACTGGGACCTGAGCCGAAAGGGCGTGACTACAGAGATCATGCACTCATCACTATGCAGTACCATCTTTGCAGGTGTGTGTCCCCGTGTGTGTGCACGTGTGTGTGCATGTCCACACAAGTGAAAGGCACGTAGTGGGAGGGTGGGGGTAGGGGGTCATAGTGTCTTTCTCTCCACTCAAAGGCTTTGAGAGAAAGTTACACACCTAAGAGGTATATTGCTGTCACTTATTAATATAATAACCATTTCTATAAATACCTGTGTTTATAAAGTACTTATTATTTTGAAAAATTCCTTCTTGCAGAAATGAGGACTAGGGAAAGCATAGGACACAGAGACAGCTGGTTGCTGGTCATCCCATTCATTCATTCATTCATTTGTTCAGCAAGTGTTCATGTGTCCCTTCCCTGTGCTAAGCCTACCTGGGGGTGCAGGCCTCCCTGGACATCAGCCTCTGTCCCGGCACTCCCACCACCATGCTCAAGACCTGCCCTGGAGTCCATCCTTCCATGAGGCTCACTGGGAATTTGTGGGGGCAGGCTCCAGCCAGGCCTCCCCAATACCTATCTAGATCATCTCTGTGGCGGATGTCGCCTTTGCCCCGGCATTTAGCAACGACAAGAAAAGAATGTGCCTTCATTCTTCCCAGGCTCTACCTGGGCGTGGTGGATGCTGCTGTCACTAGAAGGCTTCGGCACATAAAGCCTGCTTAATCTCCTTAGCCGGATGGCTGTGTCAGCCGGGTTGGAGCCGGCAGGAAAGCAGCCCATGCTTTAGATTCCCCAAATTGTTAGAGGCTGTGGGTGAGCCACAGCAGATCCCTGAACAGAAGGGCCTGCACCGGCTTGCCTGCTGGTCTGGGCATGCCCTGTGAGGCTTCTTTACCAGCACGGAGGGCTGAGCAAACTCCCGGGATGCCAGACAGCTGGGCAGGGGCAGGACACGGCCACTTCCTCCACTCTGAACAGCTCTGCAGGGCTTGCAAGGGAAAGCCGAGCTCCTCAGCCTGGCCCGTGAGGCTCTTCACAGTGGGACTTACACCCAAAGCTGTGTATTTGTGGGTCTCTGAGCCTTACACACTTTGTGGGTCCCTCCCTCTTTAAGAAAAAGAATACAAAATAGCTAGAGCTTTTTCCAGGGTCTTGGAAAGAGATCCACGGAAATGAAGGGCTTGAAGCTCATGTTTCATGAGCATTGTGAGAAGATCCACCTATGCTCCCACGTACCCCTCCCAGTCCCTCTCCCCTGACTCCTACGTGATCCCTCCTTTCCAGCCAGCGCCTCACTCGGTGAGCATCTTCCATACCCTGTTTGGTACGGTATGCTTCCATGAGATAAGTCATAAGTCTGCACGTGAGATGACTGTCAGCTACTCCGGAGACTACGCTAACAATAACGATTATTAGTGTTAGGATTTTACTGGGTGCCTCTTCTGTGTAAGCATTGTGCTAGACTCTTAACATGCTACAAGATAGAGAAATATTGAATACTATTATTTTCGTATTCTATACTACATCTCAGAGAAGTAACTTGACACAGGCTCCACAGCTCTTAAGTAG
Organism: Galeopterus variegatus; assembly: GCF_000696425.1. Lineage (NCBI taxonomy): Eukaryota > Metazoa > Chordata > Mammalia > Dermoptera > Cynocephalidae > Galeopterus > Galeopterus variegatus. Next base: position 480,431 of record NW_007726856.1, read on the forward strand.
CAGAAAATGATGTAATTTAAAAGTTACATCTTTCTGACACCAAAGCTTATGCTCCTTTATTTATGTCAAACTGCCTTTATTCTGCTCCGTGTCCTCTGTGATGTCCCCATACAGCACAGTACCAGACACATAGTGTTATGGTATCCATATTCTTCACTCCACATATACTTGGCTGAGAACGTCTCTTAGAGGAAAATGGGGCCAAATATTTGCAATTGGGTCCCAGAAAAAATTCAAGACTTAATGTCCCCATACTAGACCTCTTAAATGTTTACTATTTAATGTTTATTAATTGGTCGTTTTATCAGGCAGCCCATCTCTGCTTTTCACATGTACTGGCTATTCAATGTGTATCAGTTAGCTATAACACAACAATGCTGTGAAAAAAATCACCCCCACATTCAATGGCATGCAACTATAAGCATTTACTTCTTGTCATGCACCTGGGGTTCAGCTGACCTAGGTTGCTCTGAGCTGGGCTTGGCTCCGAGATGTGGATTGGTTTCTGGTCTGCTCCGTGTGTGTCTCATCCTCCGTGGCCAGTGGCTTCCCAGGATGAATTGATCTCGGGGCAGAGGATAGGTGCACAAAGGGCAGGATGACCTCACCAGCACACTGAAGCCTTTGCCCTTGTCGTGTCTCCAATGTACAAAATAAGCTTCCAGTTAATTCAAAGAGTGTCATAAAATGCTTTTCAAAATTTTTCAAAATGACTTTAATTTCAAATGGAAATAAATATATGCTATGTAATATTTTCAAATAAATATACGCTATGCAATATTTTCAGAGGTGAGTGGGGAGGAGATGGCAAGCACTGCGAAATCCAAAAGGGTGAGTCACCCAGCTCCAAAGGGAACGCAGACCATGGAGATGGAAACTCCTTTTCAGTAGTGCTACAGAGACACGTTTTTGAGAAGTAAGCTCCAGCTCATTTCCAAGTCTTCTGGTTTCATTCTGAGTGGGTCTAACTATAGTTAGGAGAGTTCCCACTTGCCCACCCACCGTCCAACTCCATCCACAAAATCTTGTTCGGGAACTTTTCGGGTCACTCGATATCCAGAAGCGAGGCAGTTCACATTCTTTCCTGGCACTGTGCTGCTATTAACAGTTCGGTGTCCTAAGTCTTCTGGTTTCATTCTGAGTGGGTCTAACTATAGTTAGGAGAGTTCCCACTTGCCCACCAACCGTCCAACTCCATCCACAAAATCTTGTTCAGGAACTTTTCGGGTCACTCGATATCCAGAAGCGAGGCAGTTCACATTCTTTCCTGGCACTGTGCTGCTATTAACAGTTCGGTGTCCTGCCTGCATTTGAAATAGCAGTCTGGCTGCTGAATTGGACTAACTTTAACCCAGGCGTATGTCAGGTAAACAGAGTAAAGCAACTGGAATGTGCTCTCGTGAGGCAAAGAAACAAACGGAAAAAGGCACATTGGAATTCTGGAAGAAGAACCCCATGCTTAAGTTGTCAGGGAATGCATTATCTTCTGAGACTGCTTTGTCATTGTCACTGGTAATTCATATCAATGATTCTTTTAAATAATTGTTTTGGAAATATATACAGTGGTTATGTATTTATAGAAAGTTCAGAAAGAGATGAACTAAAAATGGTAAAGGGATTATTTCTGTGTAGTGGAATTACAAGCAGTTTTTATTTCTTTTTTATTTTCACATCCTGGTTCTTCTCTATGAACCATGTATTAATGCTATAATTTTAAAACTTTCTAAAAAGATAAACAGAAGAAAAGGAGCAAAGTTAAAATTGTTCTTTTCTGGAAGTGGCCAGTCAAGGAGAAAGTATTTATAATGTGCCCCCAACATAGTCTCCAGCCTCTACTTCTCCGTGGGGTTAATAGCTGTTATAGTAGTGGTGAGGGTTCCGAGACAAATGCATTTGGAAAGAATTGCCTTAGACAAAATCAGAGCTTAAAAAAAAAACCCAAAACACAACCACAAGCGTTGTTAGAGCCAATATCCAAAAAGGGGGTGGGGTGAGTAGCATTCCCAAACACAGGGATTGTTGACCCCTTTTTCCAAAGCGCAGGTCTCTAGACCAGTGTTCCTCAGGACTTGCTGTTACAGGCCACCAGGGCCAAGGCATACATTCTAATGCAGAGAACCGTGAACCATCTAGACGAAATAGGTGGACAGGGCTGCTGCCCACCAGCATGCCTGAGGAATCTGTGTCGCCTCTCCTGAGCGCTGCGAACCTCCCCGCTCCACATGCGTCTGCCCATCTTCTCCATCCTGTACACCCTCCCCTGTGCCCTCACAAAGCTTCAGTGTCCAAACCAATGGGAAGCAAAAGCTGGCAGACTGGACATATGAGAACTCAGCTAGGCTGGATTCTGCTCATTTGCTTCAAGCTGGATTATGTCCCCAAAGTTCATATGCTGGAGTCCTCACCCCCAAAGTGCTGGTATTTGGAGATGGGGCCTTGAGGAAATAATTAGGTTTAGATGACGTCATGAGGGTGGGGCCTCATGATAGGATTAGTGCCTTGTAAGAAGAGACACCAGAGAACTTTCTCTCTCTCTCTCACCACCCTTCATGGGAGGATGCAGCAAGAAGGTGGCCACCTGCAACCCAAGGAGAGAGCCCTCACCTGAACCCGACCCTGCTGGCACCTTGATCTTGGACTTCCAGTCTCCAGAGCTGTGAGAAATAAATGTCTATCATGTACGCCACCCAGTCCGTGGTATTCTGTTACGGCAGCCCGCGCTGACTAATGCCTCGTCTGTGCCCACCTAGCGACCCAGGCTGTCCTTTTACATGACATGTAACATATCACTCATCCGATCCATCACTCATTCAAAACACATGAGCCTTACAGGAGTCAGGCACTGTGCTAGGTGCTGGGAGTGCAGTGGTAAGAAAAACACCCTCTTCGCCTTCTTGGAGCTTAAATTCCATTCAAGAGAATTAATAAAAGAATCAATAAGACTGGTCATAAGTTGATAATTGTTAAAACTGGGTAGTGGGTACGTGGAGTTATTTTTACTATTCTCCCTACTTTTGCAAATGTTTGACAATTTCCATAATAAATGGATTTTTTTAAAGTAAGTAAAATAATCACACAACTAAATGCAAAATTACAACTTTGGCAAGTATTTAGAAGAAGAGATAGACGGTCCCCTAAGAGCACATGATGGGGAAAGTCACTGTGGGCAGGGAAGCTTTCCTCAAATGAAGCAATGAGTGAGTGAATTTTCAAAGAATGAGCAGTCACTAAATAGCTAAAGGATGGTGGGAAGAGATTTCCAGGCCGAGGGGACAGCAAAGCACGGGGCTCGCGGTGGAGGGAACAGCACACTCACAAGGGACTGGAGGAACCACAGAGGCTCGAGCCCCCCGGAGCAGAGAGAAGGTGCTGCCAGGCCACGCTGGTCTCCTCCACTAGCCCGGGACCGCCAACAGGAGCAGTTGCTTCTATTCATTTCTAGCCTTGCTAGTGTCGAGGGTATCTGTGGAACAAGTTTGCAGATGAATAAAGAATAAGTGACAGAACAAAGGTGAGGCAGAGGAGGAGCCAGCGCCAGGTGCCGTGAGCTAGTTAATGTCCCCAGACGTTCTCACATACTTCAGTGACCAGCATTCCCTCCTCTGAGACTGACAGTGGTCAGTAGCGGCCAGCCCGTCTTCCCCACTGCTGACATGTCCTCCTGTGCACATGCCCTTCCCCCGCCTTGTGCCATGGGAGTCCTGCCCTCCACGCCTCTCGACCTCCCATCACTCACTCTGCCACAGGGAACGCCGAGTGGCATGTTTCATTGGTGAGTTTGGAAGGAAACACCGACAGCCCTTTCTTCTATTTTTCTCTTGCAAGGTCACTGCCCATGCGAGCACACTCTCTGCCCTGTTCCTCCGTGCCCTCAGCTGTGTAAGACGCCTGTGCCCACGGAGAAGGCAGCATGGCCCAGTACTCTGTGACCGAGTGGGTCACCTGCCTGACACTGGTGCTTCATGTTGGTTAGCGCTCTAGCCCACAGATATAAGGCAAATTCTCCAATTTATTAATAATAAAAATAATAGTTTAGCCCTGTTGTTCTCCTTTGTCTTATTTACCTAATGGCTCTGTATCAGGGTGGGAACAGGAGTGTCCTTGACTGGGCTCTCTCTGGGGCTCCCCGCGTCGGCTGGCCCGCCCATCTGTGACCTCTAGGCCCTGCCAGTGCTCCCCCTACACTTAAGGGTGGGAACAGGAGTGTCCTTGACTGGGCTCTCTCTGGGGCTCCCCGCGTCGGCTGGCCCACCCATCTGTGACCTCTAGGCCCTGCCAGTGCTCCCCCTACACTTACTGTCTCTTTGCTTTGCATCGTTGCTGTAGGATCTGGCCCTTATTCTTCTATACATTTATTTAATAAGTACAATAGCGAAGGTTCCTTCTCTCCTGGGGCTTATCGCCTTATGGGAGTCAACCACAGGAAAGAAACACATAAAAATAAACAAGATCATTTCAGAGAGTATTAAATACTGTAAGGATAATAAAAGGCCATGTAGTGGAGAGTACCTGTGGGCCACTTTAGACTGGGTGCTCAGCAATTGGCATTTAAGTGGAAACCTGAATGACAAGAAGGAAGAAACCGTGCGAACATCTGGAGGAAGAACACTCTGGGTAGAGGGAATAGCATGTGCCAAGGCCATGGGGTGGGAACGAGCTTGATGTGTTTGAAAAACAGAAATAAAGATGTTATGGTGGAAGCACAGTGAAAGGGGCAAGCAGGACTCGGGCTGAAATTAGAGAGGCTGGCGGGGGTCGTGGGGCTATAGTGAGGAATTCAGAGCTTTGGTCAAAGAGCACTGGGAAGCTGCTGGCTGCTTTCTTGACTAGAAGCTCCTGCAACTGGGTGTTCTTGACCCTAGACTGTGCTCCATCTACTGTGAACTCTCTTTTGTAACTCATCAGGATGAACCATATGATAATTTCCCATGGTAATTGAGGTTCTCGTGGCGAGTCATTGCTCTTGTCAAGTTTCTTTTTGTGTTTTGTTTTGATTTTTAAGAATATAATAAAGGGTCAATGCTTAACCCCAAGAAGTTGAGTCACTACTAGTAGAATATGAAGCAGTTCGGAGGAGAAACCTTTGGGATCCCTTCAGGTCTCCAGACGAGGCCACGCGCCACCCCGTGTATGCATGGTTCCAGACTCAGGGACGATACGGTAAGGATGGGAGGGAAAGTGAGAAGGAACATCATCATCTCAGTGAAGAAAGCAGAGAAACTGGAAGTGCGGCCCCAGAGAGAAAGAAACACAGGTCACACTGCGGGGGTCCCCTCCTCAACCAAAGGACGCAGTTCATTGCTCAGAGTGGATGTTTTGGGGGAATGTGGATGAGGGAAGATCCTCATACTCAGCTCAAAAATATCCCGTCCAAACTGAAAATCTTTTATTTTCTCAATCTGCCCTGCAAGAGCCAAACCCCCGCTGTGGCTCCCTGGCTGTGACCAATCAGGCACTGCAGACACATGGGAAAGGTGCCCACTGGGAAGCCCCCAAGCCCTTAAACCAGCCAGAAATTGTCTTTGCACTGTGCTAACCTGATTGGTTAGAGAGCCTTCAGACTTACCTATACATGAGGAGGACAGTTTGTTTCTAGTAACTGAGTCTGCCAACTAGGATAAAGCTTCAGAGGTCATAGTCTGTCTCTGTCACAGGACAATTGGAATTTCTCCTGATATTAAAAAGTCCCAGGATCACAAGGGTCTCTAACTCAGATCTTTAGAGAACCTCAGCAAGGTGCCCTCTACTCTTCTTTAAGCTGCAAACCTTCTAGATTTACACACTTTCCAAGTAGTTATTGTGCAGCTGGAGGCAGAAGGTTTCAGCATTACTTGGATCCCTTCTTCCTTTGATCTGTGTGCCATGCTATCAGGAGCAGAAATCAGAGAGAAGCATTCTGCTTTGCTACTGAGCCAAATGAGGAGCCACTAAATCCCCTGGAAGGTCCCCCTCATTTGCAGTGCCAGGGGGACAGCTTGGCCAGGAGCCCAGCAGAGGAGGCTGTTAGCCTCTTCTTCTTTCCTTTGAGATCTCTATCTACAAATTGCATCCTGAAACCTGCCATACAGAGATGGTGAGAGTGATAGAAGTCAGGGGGAGACCCGGACAAGCCAGGTACCCGTGCAATCAGAGGTTAACAATGCTATTACAGAAAGCAAGCGAGGTTTGCAGGTGGGAAAGGATGCCCCACGCTTGTCTGAGTTCAGTTCCTGTCTCAGTACGAGGCAGGATAGGGTTTCTGAAAATGCCCCCTTCTTCTCCTCCTTTTTGAGTTCAATTCATTTCAATCCAGTGAACTTCTACTAAATATCTGTCATGTGCCAGGCCGACTCTGATATGGCCCCAGCCCTCAGGGAGCTCACAATGAGGTGGAAGAATGAGCCAGCTAGAGCAGGGGTTGACAACCTAGGTTCCACTGGCCGAATCCAGCCTGCCATCTATTTTCATGTGGCCCACAAGCTAAGAATGGTTTTCACCTTTTTACTCTTTTTTTAAAAAATCAAAAGAGAAACTATAGGTTGTACCATGTGAAAATTATATGAAATTCAAGTTTGAGTGCCCATGAATAAAGTTTTATTGAAAAAAAAACATGCACTTTTGTTTACCTGTTGTCCGTGGCTGCTGCTGCCCTACAGTGGCTTTGTTGAGTGCAGTAGTTGCAACCAAGATCATATGGCTCGAAAAGCCTAAAATATTTACTGTCTAGCCATGGACAGAAAAAGTTTGCCATCCCCTGGGCAATAATTATGTCCCCAACAGATTTTGCCCAAAAGGTGATAATGTAAGGTCATTTCCAAAATTAAGAAAAATTCCAGGTTATGTAAGTATTCTCAAGTATACTTTATTTATAACAAGTGGCTTAACAACCTGGTTTGACTGTCACTCTGCCATGTATAGGTGGGGCTTTTTATATTCTTGGACATAAAAAGACTGAGCCTCCCCTAAGAAGGTTCCGAAGTGAGATTAGATTTGGTATGGTATGGAACGGGAGGTCCTGGAGGTGATAAAGTGTCCTGGGCGACACTCGATTCAGACTGCCTGGGTGCAAATCCAAGCCCCCCCCACTGATGAGAGTGTCACCTCAGACAAGTGTTTAACTTCAGTCTGCCCTAGTTTCATGATCTATAAATTGGGCATAATAAAAATATTTATTTAATAGGGTTTTTCTAAAAATCAATCAATTAAAAAATATAAAGTACCTGAAGCAGTGCCTGCCATATAGGAAGTGTTGGCCATTATTAGTATAAGGAATGTCACAACTTTTGGGTTTTGTTAAAGCTTACTGGACTTGCACACTATCATTTAGCGATTAGTGATGCTAGCTACTGTTTACTGTGCTCTTCTAAAGAGATCGGCTGGCTTGTTTGTTTTAAGACAATCTTTGGCAATCAGTTAAAGGGAACTTAACTTGTTGTAAAATGAAGGGAAAACCTCTTCAGGGAAAAACCATCACAAAGACATAGGTAACTTCATTTTCTACAACGTGGACACATATGGGGCCAGCTGAGGGCTAACTCAGCAAGATAAGCAGGATGCACTTTCATGAGTATTAAAAGAACTTTCTTTGTGGCAATAAAACACAGAGCAGAGGGTTCAAAGAGTTAAGGGAAGACATTAAAAAACAACTACACATTAACTCTGATAAACAACCACAACAGAACAGAAAAGCTAGTGAGTAGCTTTTAAAAATAAATGCAGACACCCCCAATAGGTGAAAATTTTATTCAGAACTGTTTGATAACTTTGAAGTTAAATACTAAGATACTTAATGTTTTCCCATGCATTGAATTATTTTAAACTTTGATCTAATTTTGCAAAAGTAGAAATTATAGAGTAATTTAAATGGGTTTGTGAATTCAACGAAGAATTATATTTTTGTAGAAAATTCACTGAAAAGCAGACCCCAAACTATATGGCCATTTTTTAAAGTTATCTTCACCTGGAGGAAAAACTTGAGCCTCTAGACCCCACGGGCAGGCATCAGCGTTCTTTGAGGTGGCAACTACCCTAAAGCACAAATACCACTAGAAAGAATGCATCAGCTTCTGCGAGGCTTGCTTTGTAACCCCCAACCTCTTGAGCGACAGTCAATATCATGGAAAAACAAAGAGGATGCCTGGTCAGGGAGTCATGAGCACCATTTTTACCATCGGGCTATGTGACCTTCAAGAAGCCATTTACCTCTCCGACCTCAGTTCCGTCATCTGAGAAAGGACTGGAGCCGACTGGTTGAACTTTAGGTTTCTTCTAAATCATCAGATATCATGACCTTTAAGTTGCAAACCAGCAGCATGACTTTTGTCATCTCTACTGCTGTATTTGGTCAACTCTTGAGGGTCAATGGCAGAGACAGGTGGAAGAAAAAGGAATGGGTAAAATTACTAAGACAATTTACAGATATTCTGAAACCTTATTTCCTCCTTCTGTGAGAGAAGCTCATAAGAAACCAAGAGGACTGATTTCTTTCTTTTTTTGTGTGTGACTGGTAAGGGGATCGTAACCCTTGGCTTGGTGGCGTCCCACACCGCACTCAGCCAGTGAGTGCACCGGCCATCCCTATATAGGATCCGAACCCGCGGCCTCGGTGCTCCCAGCGCCGCACTCTCCCGAGTGAGCCATGGGGTCGGCCCCAAGAGGATTGATTTCAGTTTGATCTTTCTACCTTTTATTTAACATCTGTCATGGGCCGAGCTGAACATACGGCCATCCCTATATAGGATCCGAACCCGCGGCCTCGGTGCTCCCAGCGCCGCACTCTCCCGTGTGAGCCATGGGGTCGGCCCCAAGAGGATTGATTTCAGTTTGATCTTTCTACCTTTTATTTAACATCTGTCATGGGCCGACCTGAACGTGCCATCTTCCCTGACTTTGAAGGGCTCATGGTGAGATGACAGAATTGTCTATAGTAGTGTCC
>NW_007726856.1:489901-538441 GCF_000696425.1 Galeopterus variegatus
CCATCTTCCCTGACTTTGAAGGGCTCATGGTGAGATGACAGAATTGTCTATAGTAGTGTCCATGGCAGCTTTCTGTATTAATTGATTGTGCAATGGCCAGGTAGGCACAAGGGAGGAGCTGGGTAGTCCATGAAGCGGATATCTTTGGTTATGTAATCTAAGGCATTCATGATTTTGGGGGGTGAACCACAATTTAAGACACCCCACTTCTTTTCCCATCCTCATTTCTCCCTATTTAACTTCAGTCACAAATGCACGACTCTCCTTTGACCTTACAAAGTTCAGGCTGTTTTCTTATACATTAGGATATGACATTTGACCCTGCATGGGGAGTGGGGATGACTGGAGCAACCAGTTGAAATTATATTGCTTTAAAAAGACGATAATGAAGAAGTGCCTGGGCTGGGGAGCGGGGGCAGTGGCAAGTGCTACGGTCCGGTTAGAGCTGTAGTTCTCAAACGTGGGGCGCCTGTCACACCCCTATTTTGAAACACAAGAGAGAAAAATAGTAAATATCCTCAGAAAGAGAGGTCGGGCCACTACCTCCCAAACTGCGTGTTGAGAGCAACAACTGAACAGGTTGGCCTAAGGCAGTTTGATGCAGGTTGGGAGGACGGCAGAGCGGGCAGGTTCGGAAACGATGTCTTACACAAAGCAGCTGTAAAAGTCTCAAGCAATTAAATAAAACCGAGATGCACTGAGCAGGCACAAACCAACTAATCTGGACCTGGCTTGGACCTGGGGCTCTTCCCACACTAGTAATTATACACTGACTGGGCAGCTACTTGTGTGATGATAAAGAATCCTTGAGGGGAAAGGTTAAGTCCAAAAAAGTGAAGATGGGAGGGTTGATGCTGGGAGTATCCTCTTCGAAGGAGTACTGTACCTCCCACCTGGGAAAACACCTTTACATCCCACCTTATTCTATAAACTCCACAAGGGCAGAGATTAGAACATTTTTTAAAAAAATCTACATGTACATTGACATAACCCAAGTACTCAGAACAGTGCTGGTACATAGTAGGTGCTCAGTAAATTTTTTGAATAAATGAATAATGTTGATATCCAGGAAACCAGCTCTTTGAATTTTTTGAAACCTTGCCCAAACCTCAAGTCACACAGAAGAGAGACAGGTGAAGGCAGAGACTCCTTCATCTTGTGGACCAGTGTCCCAGGTGGGTGTCTTAGGTCAGTTCTCAGGAGACAGAGGTTTTTTTTACAGGAAGTTTATTGGGAGTTATTTCAGGAAAAATATTCATGAGGAATGGAAGGAAGTAGAACAGAGCAAAGGAGAAACTGAACTGCAATACAGTCATAACAACTTCAGGAGGTCCCAAAGGGAGCTCTCAAATTGAGATGGTTTCTAAAAGTTGTCTTGCCCCGAGGAAACTGGACCAGACCTTTATATACCCCATCCCCTGACGCTGGATGTGGGCTGCCCCCTGTGGAGTATGTGACCTTGAGGGCGGTTGGTACCTCTAACCCCCCCCACCCCGTTCAATATACATAATCAAAAGAAAGCTGTAGTAGCTATATTATTATCAGAAGTAAATTTTGGAGCAAAGAGTATTACCAAGACATTTAATAATAACAAAAATATCCATTTCTCAAGAGAACCTAATAATCCTAAACATTTATGTACCTATTAACAGAGTTTCAAAATACATGAAGCAAAAATTGACTAAACTGCAGGGAGAAATAAGCAAATCCACAATTATAGTTGAGGATTTCAACACATCTCTCTCAAGCAAAAACTATAAACTTCTAGAAAACAGAGAAGAAAATATTAGTTACCAAAAGATTAGCAAAGCTTTCTTGTTAGCAAAGATTTCTTAAATATCACACACACACAAACATGAACTTTAAAAGAAAACAAGGGCAGAAACGTGAAACCTGTCAGTCTCCTCATGATAGGACGATCTCCCCAAATCACGGTGGCCAGACTGCTTTCGGTGACGCCAGCCTCTCCTGATGAATGGAAAACCAGCGCTGCTCGTTCCTCTTCCCAGGGCCTATAAAAACCCCTCCTTGCTTGATATTTCCCTGTGAGTATCCTCATTGCTGCACTTTATTTTATTTTGATTATAAAGTTTGTGAGATATGCAAAAGGCCTAAAGGATATCCGCGAATCACCACTTAGCTTAACATCCCATTTTTTAAAACTATGTTTTACGCAACTATTTATTCCATCAGACAGAGAGCTAGCACAATGCCTGATAGCAGGTATTCAGTAGATATTTGGTATTTTGATTATAAAGTTTGTGAGATATGCAAAAGGCCTAAAGGATATCCGTGAATCACCACTTGGCTTAACATCCCATTTTTTAAAACTATGTTTTACGCAACCATTTATTCCATCAGACAGAGAGCTAGCACAATGCCTGATAGCAGGTATTCAGTAGATATTTGGAGAGAGAGAGAACACATAAGCGAAGATTCCCTCTGGATTAACATTTGTCTGTCTTCTTTTCTTTGATGACCAACTCAGGACTTCAGAGGTTGAGGCAGATGAGGCATATTTGCACAACTCTGAGAGTGAGTGCTTTTTAAAATTTTGCAGCTTTGGCAACTTGCTTGCCTTGAGGGGAGGGTCGTGTGTAGTTGAGATGAAGCTCCAGGTAAAGAGGTAAAGATCTTAACTGAGTGCTCTGTGCTCCACCTCTCATCTGTTTCTTTTTTATGTGGTTTTGGTTTGGGCTCTACCCTTGATAAAACATACACTCACACCAGCCTCCCTGTCTTTTCCACCTGTGCCTCCCCACACCTGTCCACCTGTGCTCAGCCACCATCATCCCAATGCTCCAGTATGGCTGCTGCCTTGAGCCAAGCTCCGGTTGGGGTCCCTCGCCCACATGCTGTCTTGCTGAAGCTCACTTTCTTGTCTTCCTGGAGCACTGACCACCTGGCCCTTCTTAGAAACTGTCCTGTTTCTCCCCCAGCATTATACATTGTATTTATGGCCCTTGCCATTCCTGTCAAAATCCTGCCTTTCACCTTCTGTGGTGAGTACTCCAAGTACAGAGAATTCTGATCAGATTGGGCTGGGATGTCCTTGTCCCTTTTGTGGAGATGATGCGGGGGACAGGACAAAGCTTGGGAAAGGTGTAAGAAGAGGGAATGTGCTAAAACGCAAGCTAAATGCTGTGTGCTGTTTTCTAGCAATCACGGGACAGCGGGACTGCCCCTCTCTCTAGAAGTCAAAATAAAACTTGGAAAACCAGTGCAAATAGCCTTCTGTCCTGTATTTCCCAAAACCCACTGCTTTGCTTATAATAACCAAAGACCTCTGCTGATACCAGTTCCCAGCCTGCACCCTGGGTCACTCCCCTGCCTAGATGGAGAGAGGACAGGTGCCTCTCCCTTATCAAAGCCAGCACAAGACTGAGGATAGCAGAATATGGGGTTGGGAAGGGCCTCTTAAGGGTCCACTCCCCTGCCTTCCCCTAAGCTTTCGCTTACTCCTCTAGAGAGGAGACCCTGGGCTGTCTGCCTTCCCTGGAAGCAGCCCCCACTCACTCACACTTGTTCCAGGGATTGGCAACTTTATGAACATGGGACAGACTGGGAGAAGATCTTTCTGAGATCTAGTCAAGATGTCATATGGTTTAACACAAGTCCAGCTTCTCTTGTTTCTTGTGGAGAAGGGAATAGAAAAGGTAGTGAACTGGAAGGATTGGGGTTGGGGGAAATGAAAGTTAAACCAAGACAACTGGGTCTGAGGCTGTGGGCTCTTGGCTCTGCCTGAACCCTCGCTGCTCAAAGTGTGGTCCATGAACCAGGAACATCAAGTTCCATCTGGGACCTCAGAGAAATGCACAGTCTGGGGACCCACCCCAGACCCACTAGATCAGATTCTGAATTTTTATCAAGATCTCCACGTGATACACTTGCACATTAAAATTGGAAGAGCGCTGGAGCAGGGCCTATTCTCCACTACTGCGAGCTTCAGGGCAGGAGCCTCAGTCCACAAAGGGTTACGAGCCGGAGAGTTTGAATCTGTTGCTGCAGGACACGCACTTCCCCGAGTCTTCTCCCAGACATCCAGCCCAAGCTTTTCAACCTTGAAGGTGGGTGGGGCGTCCCTCCCGGTGCCTCAATCAGACTTTGACCGCACTGCACAGCTGTGGCCATGGGCACTGCACAGCCTGCACAGCGCCACTCTCGAGCTGTTTTTGAACTATGCACAGGGAACTTCATTTTGTTGGCTGGCAACATTGTTTTCTTCATGTGTGATTCATTTGGATTGCTATTTTTGTTTTCTAACACGCACAGCGCCACTCTCGAGCTGTTTTTGAACTATGCACAGGGAACTTCATTTTGTCGGCTGGCAACATTGTTTTCTTCATGTGTGATTCATTTGGATTGCTATTTTTGTTTTCTAACAGGGGTTGTTTTTGTGTCTTTGAATGACACCCTTGTGGCCCTGTTACCCCAACCCCCTTTGATGCAAGGCCTCTGTTTTTAAGCATCAGGGTTCTGCCACCCGGACCTGGTGAGGCATATTTAAAGCTGTTTAAATTGACAGACCGGGCAAACAGGATTAACTCTGTGGGCCCAGAAGGGGAGGTGGGGGGCAGGGGGAGAGTTGCAGAGAGGTTTACACGGATGAGCAGGAGGACAGCCGGCTGGGCTGGAAAGGGGCCTATCGCTCAAGCTGGCCAAGAATTCTCGATCTGGGAGGTAGGCAGAGAGTCTGCAATCTGCCGGTGATTGGATTAGACATGGTGTGAAATTCGGAGCAGGGCTACACGGCTGGGGCTGAGGCCCAGGCTGCTGTGGGGCCAGGCTGCTGAGGCCCTGCTGAGGGGACCGTGTCGGGATGCCTGTCCCTGCCCCAGCAGGCCTTGGAGACAGCTTCAATGTCACTGCCCTCGCAGGCTCCCCCACCGCTAGGCCCTGTTGTCTTCCCTATCCCACTGAGTGTTCAGTGCTTTCTCAGGGAAAGCAGAGACCGCCCCAGCCCCTATTCACAGGGCTCTTTTACCCTTGGCCTCTCAGCAGTGGCCGAGCCACGGAGAAGTGACAGGCCCCCCTCTTTCAAGTCTCTGGGTCCGGAACAGCTCTCGCTTGATATCTTTCTTGGCCTTTTCTTTCTTTGTCTCCTTTCCTCGTCGTTCTCTTTGGCTCTCTCCCTCTTGCACAATCTGGCCCATTCTGCAGGATTCCACGGCATCTGGATTTGTTCAGGAGCTCCAGCCAACCTGGGTTTTCCACCTTGGGGGGGATTTGGAGGTTCTGATTAACATCTTTGAGGAATTTGAAACTTCTTCCAGAGCCCTACTCAGACTGCCATGGGGGTGTTGGTGGATGGAATTTATCATTGCTGAGAAGCTGACAATGTCTAAACCTGTCTGGCAGAGGCAATGACATAAGGCGGGAGTCTAAAAAGTAGGGGAAATGACGAGAGGAGGAAGAGGCGCGGATGGAAATGGATTGTAGTGCGTCCTCTCCTGTCACAAGCTGATAGCCAGAGAACGGACACCTGGGTCCCCAGGCAGAGGCCGCCAAGCCTACATCTCTTGACCTCCCTTCCAACGCGTGCCCACAACAGGCAGGAGCAAAAGCCTCTGAGCTGCCTCGTCCACCTGGAGAAGACTTTGGCTCTAACTGTGCCTCCTCAGCTGCGCACAAGGACGCCGCAGGCCGGGTTCCCTTCCTTCTCTGTCTCAGGTTCACTGTGTACGAAGCAGGAGCTTAGTCATCACATCCCCTCATCTGCTTTGAAAAGTCACCGATCTCTTGATATAGGGAGATCTCCAAAGTTCATCTAGTTACATGACCACAGCACTTCGGAGCTGGGAGAGATGACAGACGCAAGCTCCACTACTTTACAGATAATAGACTTGAAGACCTTGGGCCACGCGGTCACTTCACTGTCCAATCATCTCACTGATTTCCCGCTGGTAAATGACCAATCCTTTTAACAGTTAGGGCAAAACTTGAAACAGAACACAGGTCTCACGCTTCCTTTCCAGGCTCTTTCCTCTTCTGTGTGCTGGGTCCACACGGCTCTGCCGCCAAGGACACCTGAGCATGGTGTGCACCGAACCCAAGCCAAGGCCCATTCTCCCCATAACGGCCAGGCAAGTGCCTGTCAGGACGGTGCCTCTCTCTCTCGCTCTCCTTCCTATATTCTCTCTTGCTTTGAGTGCAAACCTAGATTAAGGACAGCATGGCCTGAACTGTTCCAGTCACAAGCACAGCTACCAGCTTTGTCTCTCAGCATGGGAATTTCAGCGCCTCCTGGTTGCCTTTTAGAGTGGATAGCTTACATTGGTAAATAAATTTCATTTCGTGGGCCAATTTGGATGCATTGATATTGTCTGCCTAAGTTCCAGTCCAGGTCTGGGTTCACCAGGGAAGAGCGTGGAACTGGTCGGAATGTCTGCCGTGGATGAGGAAAGCGAGGCTGGCAACACTTCAGCTGCGACTTCTGACCATGGTGTGGAAGGAGGCAAGCTGGTACACCCCTGAAAGAACGTATGTTCCTGCATCTGCACCAGTCCCACCCATATTTCCAAAGCCAGCCCCTCATCTGCCTGATGAGGCTCCCTCCCTCTTTTGCTACAGCCTGCAGTGTCCTCACGGCACCTTTTATATGGTCATTGAAAGGAGTGGTTTTTCTGGTGGAAAGAAGCATTTTGAACGTTTCAATCACGAACATGCAAATAAAAACCCCATTACAGAGACACTGACAGCCCATGGGGCCTGTTCAAAATGTCCCCAATTCTGTGGGCTTTTCCCACAACTCTCAGCTCACCGTTTGTGGGAGCAATTCTCCAAAGTCGCCCCCAACAGCTCTTCACCTCCCTGTACTTGCACGGGCTCCGGGGATCAAGACGAGGAGACAGACTCTGTTTCTCTCCTTGATTCAGAGCTGGCCTGTGACTTAATTTGACCTATAGAATTTGGCAAAAGTGACCTTCAGAGGACTGTAGCTAGCTGGGACGTAAGAGTCCAGCTATTCTGTGGGCTTTTCCCACAACTCTCAGCTCACCGTTTGTGGGAGCAATTCTCCAAAGTCGCCCCCAACAGCTCTTCACCTCCCTGTACTTACACGGGCTCCGGGGATCAAGACGAGGAGACAGACTCTGTTTCTCTCCTTGATTCAGAGCTGGCCTGTGACTTAATTTGACCCATAGAATTTGGCAAAAGTGACCTTCAGAGGACTGTAGCTAGCTGGGACGTAAGAGTCCAGCTAGCCTAAGCCCACAATACTCTGAGGAGGCCCATGGCAGCCACATGGAGAGGCCATGTGGAGGAGCACCAAGGCTTCAGACACAGACAAAAATCTTCTTGGCCTTCTCAGCCCAGTGGCCAGCAGAATGCAGCCAAGTGAATGACCCCAGATAGCAGCTCATGCTCAGAACTGCCCAGCTGAGTCCTGCCCAAATTCCTGAGCCACAGAATTGTGAAAAATAATAAGTTATTATTGTTTTAAGCCACTATGTTTTAGAGTGGTTTGTCACACGGCAACAGATAAATTGAAACACTGTCTTTTGTGGTCGTGGGTGTGGCCCAGTACCAGTGGAAGCCATCACTTCTTTGATCATCTTGTTTAGCTCTTGTCTGGGTGATAGGCTGGGGAGAGCCTGCAACCAAAAATGCACGGGTTCAAGCCGAGCCCACGCATTCTTCAAAACGTCGGTCTGGCAGCTTGCTGTCTGCTGCAGAGGCAGCAAACCACCAGTATGACTGCTTCGGTCCTTGTAACTGAGTGAATCGCCCAGCTTTCCTGATGTTGTGCGGAGAGGACGAGGACGGGGCTGGAATGCTATGGCTCAGCCTTGGAAAGGAACACGTGGGTCTATTATGTGTCTTTTAAGCCCACTGCCTGATGTTGTCTCATTCAATCCTCATTTCCTTCAGCCCTTCATCACTTAGACTTGTGTGCCCATCAAAGGGTGATACGACTTCAATTACCTGCAGGTGATTTCTAGCTTGACACCAGGTCATTTTCTTGATCCATCTTCCCAGAAGTCCCATCACTCCTCTCAGAGAAGTTCTGGAGTAAAAGCTGTCATCGCCGTGTCAGCTTTCAGTGTCTGAACACATCTTGTCCTGAGATCCAGCATTCTGCCCTGGTCCATGGAGAGCTCGGTCCTGCATTCTGCTGTCCTGAGGACATTCATGGAGCTCTCTAGTGCACAGCTGATGCTCAAGAGTGAGTTCCCAGGAATGGCCGTGGTACGTAGCAGGCAGGTAGATAGCCGATGATTCAGAATTAAATAGCAGCTAAGGCTGGCGAGAAAAAGAGAGCAAAAATATTTTACTAATATGTGCCCCAAAGTACTTATTCTAAACAAACGTAGTTTCCATCAGGAGGAGACTAGTTAAATAAACCACAATGTGATATTAACAGCTATAAAAAAGAATGAGGAATACATAGGAAATTATAATGGTGATCACCTCTGGCAGAGTAGGAGGAGGGAAGGGCAAAAGGGCAGATGACTGACACGTGGTGGATAGGAATTAACTTGAAACTTTTTATCGTTTTGACTTTTGAAACATGTGAATTGCATTACCTGGATGAGAAAAATGTTGGGGAAAAAGGGTATGTACTTTGCCTAATTTGATTAGAGACTAGCACAAGAATAAAAATCAAGATTAGAGCTTTGGATGAAATCATGCCTATTTAAATTGCCTGGAATAACCCCAGAATGAACAAAGCCTGAAGATAACATACAGGAAGGAGGCTAGGCGAAGGCGATGCTTTCCAGGCGATGTTTCCAAGAACCCGTAGCCAGGATGTGTGCCTGCAGCAGGATGTGGAAGAAACAGGCTGTTCTATAACCCAAAGGATGACGTTAGACTGGAAGAGCTGTGGGAATGGGTTTCCCATCTGGCCTCTGGAATCTCACACTCTGATTTATGTGAATTTTGACTGACCTTCCAGACCCGTGATTCCAAGCAAACAATTCCAGTGCAGATGTTCCTGGATAGTGAAGAAGAGTCCTCTGGCTGTGTGTCTGACTGTCATCATTATGGGCGCAGAGTGGTGGTGGGTCTGAAGCTGTGCTCTGTCATCCAAAGGGCTTGTGACTTGGGTCTTAAACCTGGTATGTGGTGAAATCGATTGTACTCATTAAATTAGCTCTCTTTCCCACTTTTTAGATATATATAGTAACTTCCTTGAGACCAGGGCAAACCCATCCTACCCATTTCAGTTAGTACCTGTAGAATGAATGAATTTTCTAAAACCTATAAAAGACACTTAATTTGTAAGTTGTTTGAAAAATTATTTGCAGTACGTAGCCAAGTTATTTATCTGAAGCAGTGAAGGCTCCAGACGGTTTCTAACACTGAAAAGGATGACGTTGTTGCCAGTAGAGGGCAGTGGTACCTTTATCAATTAATAAAAGTATGTGAGTGTGTGTGTGTTTAACAAAGAGATTAACTTATTACCAATTAAAAAAAGAACGCACACACACACTTCTCTACTTCTCTGCAAAGTTAGCTTCTTCCCATTGTCTCTATCAAGACAGAATGACTTGCCTGCCATCAGTACGTGCATGTCAGTGACGGACAGCCGAGGTCATGGTCCTTGACCACGAAGCCCCCTTGGCTGACTTGGCAAACCCAGTAGGTGCTGGAATGAACTTGAATTCCACGTTAATACCTTCTTAATAACATTCAGAAACTGTGGGGATTGTTTTCTGGGAAAAGGAGATGCCGCCTGCTTCCCTCTTCCCTCTCAGGGCCTCTGACCCCTCTTTATCTCCTGACAGGCACCATATCTAATCATGGGAATGAGGGGCAGCCTCGGAGGCCTGGGCTCTGTCCGGGTGGAGGGAGCAGGCAGGGACGAGCTCGGGGCCCTGACTGCGGGCTGCTCAGATACTTAGGGGCACAAAGAAGCAGCTGCCGAGCCCTCATGCACTCAGCGAGGGAGAAACAAGTCAGACTGATAAATAACCTGCACCGACTCTGGCTGTGGAGGATTTCTCACCCCCCCCCGCAGTCCCTTGTACCCAACCTACTGCATTCCGGTCAGCACAGGATGACGTCGTTTCCCCCACATTCCTTTCTTCAAAACTCTGGGAAACAGGACTTGCCACTCTGGAGTAACAAACTAATGTTCCGTTGACCTTGGGGAAGCTCGCCACCCTGCGTTTTTTTTGGTGTTTTGTTATTTAATCTGATAAACAGAATTGAATTCAACCAACTCACCCCTCCAAACCTGAAGACGAGTGTGCACAGTCCCATGTGCATAGACACTTACCCACATCGAGGGCCCCCACGTACATTAAGGGCACATTTCACCAAATTCACAAGCCCTGTGGGGCCTAGCAGAGTGCAAATGGTGGCCCACTAAGACAAAAATAATTCCAGAAGAATTCAACCAACTCACCCCTCCAAACCTGAAGACGAGTGTGCACAGTCCCGTGTGCATAGACACTTACCCACATCGAGGGCCCCCATGTACATTAAGGGCACATTTCACCAAATTCACGAGCCCTGTGGGGCCTAGCAGAGTGCAAATGGTGGCCCACTAAGACAAAAATAATTCCAGAAGGTCAGGTGTATGTAAAGTCAGATTAGGCCCAATAGAGTAGAGTGCAGCACGGAATACAATGAAACTGCAGAGGACAGATTGTCCAGATAGTGACCTCCTTCGTATTTGTGTAGCGTGCTTGCAGCGTGCTCTGTGTCCAGACCTCACCGGAATCTAGACTGGACTGTTATGTAGGCCAGTGCAGGGACAGCCTCATTTTAAAGAAGAAATTGGGGCAAACAAAGGGTAAGTGACCTCCCCACAGTTATACGACTCGTTTATTTCAGAGTCAGTTTTTCTGGGTCCGTCCTTCCTATATCTAATGAATGAGTATAGGGCACTTGTGGAAATAAACAAGGTTCCCATGTTTCACATACAGATAACAGAACATTCAGTTTGGAGGATTCGGAAAAGGCCTTCGAGGGTGGGAGCCCCCCATAGGCAGCCACGTCACTCCCGAGCACTGTGGGTGGGAGGGTGCCCCCTAGCAGCAAGCTGGCTCTGTTACAGAGTTGGGAGGATGAGCAGGAAAGGACATTGTCAGTCTTGTTTTCAGGAGTGCAGACTGATGGCTGCTTGGCGTTTAGTGTTCGTTTTACTCACCGACTGCAAATAACTAACACCGTGTGTAGACCGAGCCTGAGAGAAACTACACACAAGGAGCAGAGAGTACAAAGGAAGGGTCATCTACTGCCCTCTGCCCCTGTAATAAGGAATGCCTCTCCCTGGTGTTAGATTGTCTTCACCAACAGCAACTGTTGGGGCCTATGAGATTATAACTGGAAGCACTGGCTTATCAGTGACCTGGAGGAGCTGGAAGCGGAGGTGCAGGCTGCAGAAGAGAAGTCACTGCAAATGTAGGTGGAGTCAAGTCAGTTGTGTGTGGCTGGCACAAACCTTTGTCCTAAAGATGTTTTAGAAACACCTTAAGATAGGATTGACTTGGGCCGGCCCGGTGGTGCACTTGGTAGAGTGCGGCGCTTGGGAGCGTGGTGGCCCTCCCGCCGAGGGTTCGGATCCCATATAGAGACCGGTCCGCTCACTGGTTGAACGTGGTGCGGGCATGACACCAAGGGTTGCGATCCCGTTACCGGTCACGAAAAAAAGACAAAAAGGAAAAAAAAAAAAAAAAAGATAGGATTGACTTGGTATATCACTTTTCCCAGGTAAGAAATTAATTAAAATAATGATAATTATTATATTGTTATGCCTTGATATAACATATTTCATAGCTAAGAATTTCCATGCACATATTGTCTCACTTGATTCCCAGCAACCTGGGATACATACAAGGCAGAAGTTAATACTGTTCTTTTATAGGTAAGGAAACTGTAGCTCAGAGAATTGAAGTTTTGTGCTGATACCTCACTGGACTGAAACTCAAACATAGGACTTTTGACCCCAAACAGACCTAGTTTTTTTCTAGAGTGAGTAATGTTGGAAAAGGAAAAGTCAGACTGCCACCGTGGGCCTCCCAGCCCTTTTGAAAGCCTGCTGAATCCAGCTCCTAGGTAAAGGCAGTGCCTAGCTGCCTGTGCACAGGCGGGGCAACTGACAGAGCTTCCCATGATTTCAGGAATGTTGCTTGGCCTCTTTCCAATGGAGTATGAGGAAGAGGAAAGGAATGGGGGCTGGGGAGAGTGCAGAAAAAATGAGAAAAAAAGGAATGGCCTGGGAATCCATGTCTCAGAGTCCTTTCCTGACTGCTTTCAGCTGTAGCCTGGGGAAAGTAACTTCTCTCCGAGCCTCAGGTTCAACCTGTACAAAATAAGGTGCTACAGCAAACAATTCTAAGGTCCTTTCTGGCTCTAAAATATTATGATTAGATATTCATCTGTGCTTATATGCACACACATACATATAGAGTGTTGCAACCAGTTCATGAATGTTAACACTAATCAACTCATTAAGTCATTAAGTAGCTGTCGAACGATCTATTGTGTACAAAGCAGAGCTAAGTGCTCAATAATGGATCAAAGGTGAGCACAAGCTAGCTGCATATTTGCCTTTCAACGTCAACCAAATATTAATGTTAGTATATCAGTCTGTGTGTACCAAGAAGAGGGTTGGAAATTTAGGATAGGTTCTCAGTAATTTGGTCTTGCAGGCAATGCTGAATCCCCACATTAATGCCAGCTATTAGTAAGCTGACAGTATATCCTGTTGTACATAAGCTAAGCCATATATCTAGGGGCACATGAAAACATAGTGAAACTGAATGCTTAATGAACTATCTCACCTGCCAAATTCCCTAACAATGGCTGAATTTGCCCTTAAGTCACAGATGATACTAAGAGATACCATGTCATCTGAAACTTTCTCCTGCATTAGTGCAGTAGAATGACTGGAGATGAGAGAGGTTAAGAAATGCTGGTGGTTTGCTGGTAGAGATCATTTTATGAGGCCTGGCAGGGTTAACATCTCTCCTGCCCACTTTTGCCTGGTGCCACTGAAGAATGAGACACTTCCTTCTACTTTGCGATTGCTCTTCTCGTCCCACCATGAGGCCAGGGTTGAGGGTGGGAGCCAGGAAGGAGAGCCAGTTCACCTAAGACACAGAGAGGTGAAGCCAGCTGTCGTGGCCCACATGGGAAATCAGATGCACAGGCTGCAGCCAGCCCTGGAATCCACGAGCTCCAGCCTCTGCCTCTGGACAGATGTTTGTGTTTCCTCCAATGTTTGTTTAATGGCAGAAACATTTCAGTAGAAACCAGAGACCTGGCTTCTCTGAAGCTCACCTGTTGCTTTGGAATGTATTTATTTGTACCCGGGGCCCCATCTCAGCAGAGTGTTGCTTCCTACAGCCAGAAAGCTGATGTGCTCATCACGGTTTCCACAGCAACTGACTGTGCTATTGCAAACAGCAGATTGTGCCGGGAGGTAGACAGCAAGCGGCCAGAGCAGGTAAAGTGGCCAAACAAACTTCCTGTTTCCAGGCAAAGGTCTAAAAGAAGAACAGTAACATGTTTCCTCACCACCCCCTCCCCCCCAAGACATGCTCTTCTCTGGAGCAACAAATACCTCACAATTTGTGGTCTTGCTTTTTTTCTCTACTGTTCTTGCAGAGACAGGGGCCCTCCTCAGAGTTTGGCTGTAGTATCCCCAACAGCCTGACCATCACCTTCCTACAGTCCCCGGGCTGCTGGCTGATCAGGCCCTGGTACAACCTACTGCCAAGCACCGTCATCTGCTTTTGGGGTTTCCCATGTCACCAGGCTTAGAGCCACCTCTTGCACCATGACATTCTTCTAGGGCCCTAGGAATGGAATAACGGAGCTTAAAGGAAGTGGATATGACCAGGAGGTGTGTGCAACCCAAGCCTGCCCTTATTCCCTGTTACGACCGCCTACCTGTAACTTCTTCTAAGCCCTGCTTCCAGAGCACGGCCACAGCTGGCTGGGTGCTCTCAGTCAGGCTTCTGCGCCTTCAGCCCTGAAGCGCTCAAGGAAATGAGTTAAGATGAAGTACCGTGAGTCGGATCTAAGTCTGAGTAGCTCAGAGACTGGGTGCTTACCTTATCTTTATCCTTTAGCTTTAGAACATCCAAACATTCCCCAAACCACCTGCATTTCCTACAGAACACACTCTTGCCCACAGCTCACAACTGTAACATCCATACTCTTGGGAGGGGGTGATTAGTCATCTCACTGCGAGGAAGTGGACACCTCACCGGTGTTTTGAAGAAAGAGGGAACCCATAGAAGACACTCTCTGTTCTCACCAGTCCTGCATGCCCAAATCTGTCCCACCCTGCAAGACCACAGACAAAGGCTACTTCCTCCACAAAGCTTCCTCGACACACACCTGGCGCGAACCTCTCCTCACTCTGCAGATCCACAGCACCCGATGCAAGCCCTCTTTAGGTGTTACCACTTTATATCATGTTCACCGTGAAGCATGCATCTTACTTTCCCAACTAGAATTTATAAGCTATTTGAGGACAGAATCTGTGTCTGATCGTCTTTGTATCCTCTTTGCCTTGAACGTAATAGCTGCTTAATAAATTAAAGTAAATGAATAAATGTCCATAATGCAATGGACTGTGTGTGACCTCATTATTTGGACTGTTCCCACCCACCCTCTCCTTTCACTTCTTAAAGGGCCTACCATGCCAGAAGATGCCGTTTCACACCCAGCTGATGATTTATGTGCTGTAAGGATCCCCTCTCTACCCTCCCATCCTACATGGGATGTGGAGTTTCATGCTATAAGCAATTCCTTACGGGCAGTGACTTCCCCAAAAAGGTATTTCTTCTATCTTTCAATTAATAAAAACAGATATCCCTTTTTTCAGATCTTTGCTTAGGGTTCTGGAACCTCTACTTGAGCTTCAGGGAAAAGATCTCCTCTTTCAAGATTACTTGATTTTGCTTCCACGCAAATCAAAGTCTGTCCTAACCTAGCATATCTCTAGAACTGGGTATTACTCCTCACCGTACCATACACGGTCTACTTATAACAATTAGTTTTAGCTTTGGCTGCAAGTGACAGAAACACAAAATATTTTTGGCTTAAGCAAAATAGAAATGTATTTCCCCACCTCATAGAAAAAGTCTGAAAGAGATAATGCAGGAGTACTAGGGAGGCTTCCTAAGGTCATCAGGGACTCAGAATTCTTCTACCTGGTCCACTATTCTTGGAACTTATCTCCTACGTCCTGGTTCACGATGACTGCTGGAGCTCAGCTTCCATGCCAGCAGCCCACCAGCAGAAACAAGGAAGTAGGGATTGACGTACTTCTTCCCTTTAAAGATGCTTTCTGGAACTTACCCATAACCCTTTCACTAAATGCCCCTGGCTACAAGAGAGGCTGATACATGTCATCTTTATTCTGCTTAGGTTGCAAATCCTGAAATTTGGGATTCTAAGGAGGAGGTGGATAATAGATGTCGGGGACAACTGGCTGACTTGGCCTGGCTCTCTGCCCTGAATATTTAACTTTCCATCCCTGAATTCTTCCACGGAAGGGCAGGCAGAATCTCTCTGTCTCCTTTTGCTCTTCCTAGACCAAGAGCTTAAATGGGGCTGGTGACTTTGCCAAGACACACAGCAAATAAAGCTAAAACAGGAGTGACACACCATGGTCCTGACCCCTCTTCAGGAGGCTCAGCAGGGTCTGAGTCAAGAGCAGAGGATGTCACTGTGCTGAGTGCCAGGATCGGGAAGGGCGTGGGAGTCCTGGCCAAAAGCCACCTCAGGTAGCGTAGATAAGCAATCTGTGCCCGGTGGCATTGGGTTCCAGTGTACTCATTCCTGCCGCGGCACATGGACCTGCAGCAGACTGCCCTGGTGCCATCTTCCCTCTCAGGGCACCACCCTCCTCTCAGGGCAAGAACAGTACCACCTGGACCAGCCAACCACCCCCACACAGTGTGACAGTCTCCTGCCACCTGGCAGGTAGCTTGGGACCAGGAGAGGCAAACCACACGGCTGCGCCCATTCTTGGGGGCCCTGAGTCTCCAGGCAAATGAATCCCTGCCTGGGCCGGTGGCTACATGCAGACTTTCCTGCAATCATCCTGAATCTGGCCCGGCTCCTCCAGCCCTGACGCTGCCTACTTGCGAGGGACCTGGCCTCCCACTGATGTTTCTCCTCTGCAGGGTCTTGGGAAAGGTATTTGGGCTGGCAGTTTGCCTGCCTCCTTCCCCCGGGTGCCGGGTCCTCTGAACATCCCACAGACTGTGCAGTGATGGTTCCAGTTTTGAAACATGTTGTACACACAGGGTTGCATTATCCTGCCATATGCCAGCTGAAGGACTGTCACGGGCTAGAAGGCAGAGTGCCTGGGTTCTTTTCAGGGTGAAATGGACTTACAAGGGAAAAGGGACACCGTCCTGCCTGAGGTGACTTTCTGGGGGAACAGGTTGGTGCTGTTCAAGTGGGGCATATGGAAGCTCCACAGGTATCCACCCTGCAGAAGTATATGCTCCCTTCCATGAATGGGGCTCCACTTCCTGTCTTTAGGCAAGTAAATTACTCTTATTTCCCTTTTACAGAGGAGGCCACTAAGGCCCAGCCACTAAGATGGGGTGTAATTTCCCATTCTACCTATACATACAGTCTGACACAGGTCATATGATCTCTCTAAAGGGATATCCCAGTGTCCACTGCCAAGTCCAGCCTATTGTCGCATCTGTAATGTTGGAGTCTCCTTTTCATTGAAAAGCCCAGGGTCAGAGAATTAACCCTTAAGGACAGTTAAGCTTCTTTATTGTCAAGCAGGGTCCCCCTCCTCCTCTTTTCTCTCTTCTCTTTCTTTGTGAAAATGTCCTTTAAAAATGAAATTTTCACCCACAAGCCTAAAGTCTTCTCTTATCCCCTCCCCCAATCCTGCTCCCCACCTTTTCCACAAAGGAAATTTGCCAATTTAGGATGTGTCCTCCTGGCTCCATCTGCACAGCCATCCGCATAGCCATCCACGGATGTGTGTAAAGGGTCCTCTTTTCCCTGCAGAGCGATAAGCCTGGAGAGAAAGGTGGGCTTGAGGGCATCGTCTTTGCACCAGATACAGCTTTTCCCTCTTCCTTTCTCTCCTCAAAGAATCCTCCAAGAACAGTTCACTGCAACTCTTGCCCACTGTCCTTTATCTGAGTTCTCTCTTTCACTGTCCTCTGCACACCCCAAGCCAAGGGGGTCCAGGGACAGGCAGCCCTGGTGAGGAGAATAAGTGGGTATTGGCCTAGTGGCTGGGGAAGAGGCCTTTTCCAGGGTGTGGCAAAGAACCACAGAGGACTGAGCTCCTGCAAAATAATATTCAGGGACCAGGCATCGCAGGAATGCTCCCAGTCGGCTTTGGAGAAGTTATCTCAGGCTGAAAATGACTGCATGACCTTTTTTCCAGGCAGGCGAAATCAGACGTAGCGAAGTGAATTTGCTTGAGGATGTTATGACTTCTGTACAAGTTAGGACCTTGCCAGGACTCTGCAGAGAAATTGTCTGCTCTGGAACATGGTATAACGGAGTGTCTTTTCTGCTTTTAGGAAAATGAGTTATAATAGAAAGAGCATTAACAGTGGCATTAGGATGCCTCAGTTCTGTTCTTCTTGCACAGTTAGACCTTAAATAAGAACTTTCCATGTCTTGGGCCATTTCCATATGAAAGAGACATGGAAAAAATATCTAATTCCTCCCTCAGATTTTTAAATTTAAAACATTCATATTTGGAAGGAAAGAGCTAGTAATTAAGGTAGCAACACACAATGGAAATCCTGGCCTTCAAATCCTGGCTGTTCTACTTACTGTGGTCCTGGGGAACGTTTTAACATCTCCAGGTCTCAGTTCATTTCCTATCTACTTTAAAGTAATTAAACTGATCTTACAAAATGGTTCTGAGGATTGAATGAGATAACGCTTACAAAAGGAGCTAGTTTGGTCCCCAGCACATGGTGGGTATATGGTAGATAGTGGTTTCATGACCAGTTTCTTTTTCTTTGAGAGAGAATTGTCTTCCTCCAATTAGTTTAATCCAGCGGACTTCATGCTTCTTCTTTTTTTTTTTTTTTTTTAACATATGAAATTCTTTCTGCACTTCTGAGTCTGTGTCAAAATCCCCAATCTCAGTGACAAGCTGGAAGGTTTAAAAAATGTTTATAACAATGGTTCATTGAGAAAGCACTGAACATGAAATGAACAGCTGAGGCAATTCTCCAGATGGTCCGCACCCCGAACTGGGCAATGCCTGGTCTGATTGATGGGGACAGTTGTCTGAGGTCTCTGTCCCATCTTGCCCACCATAGCCTAGTTGTTTTACAAATTCTTTGTTTAATTAAAAATATATATATAATGTTGATTCACTACTTATTTCAGACTTATGGGGTAGCTCAAAGATTCTCTCAAAGAAAAGAGAATGGTTGTGTCTCTTAGTCAAATGCTACTTTGTAACAGAAGTAAAATCCCAGCACTAATCATAACAGCCTCACCAGCAGTTGTCTTTGGAAAAGCCAGAAGAACAGCCCTGTCGTTGCCTCATTTGTTTTTACTGTGTTTCCACAAAGGGCCAAGGCATATGTGAGTACTACCAATTTGCAAGGAGAAAAGTGAAGCTCAGGGAGGTTACCAGAGTGGTCCAAGGTCACACAGTGAAGCTATGGTCAAATCTGAACCACAATCCAAGTTGCCGGATTCTGAGGACCAGTTTCAGATGTGTTTAGGAATTTTAGAGCCTTCCCTCTTCTTTGGGGTAGGCCCAGCCTCACCAGGAGACAGCTTATGCCCTGAGCCTGGCATAACTTAAGGAATGTTGGAGGACCACCCTTCCTCCCTGCTCTCTCTTAGATGCCTGACATGATTCATTCCCTGGAGGGTGCCCAATCACAGGTCCAAAGATGATCTGGGGCTGCTTGCCTCAAACCCACTGAGTCAGGATGCCTGGGATGGAATCCAGGGATTCATATCTGCTAAAAGTTCCCCCGGTGGTGCACAGCCAGGCTTCAGAACCATTGCTTTAAGTTGAACCTTGCCTTTCCAGCTGTCCTAATTTGAAAAGGAAGGACACCTGGGAGGACTAAGCCATGGAGTAGCTGGAACCTTAATGCAAAATTTCCCTAGTCCTGGGAGATAGCCCTCGATAAAAAGGTTCCCTGATCAAATATGCTCAGCGAGGCAAATCATACTTTCTGCCTCCTGCAGATCCACAGTTCATATTAGCACAGTAAAAGCTCTTAGAATTCTTAATAAAACCTAGTTAGCACAGCATTTCCCAAATGTGATTGATCTACAAACCTCTCCCATTGTTTTTCCCTAACACCTGTTAATATTCCACTGGACACATTCTGGGAAATGCTGACTTTGTGTAAACCACTTCAGCAGCTTTCCCTCTGGGTAACCTGGAGAAGTAAGTGAAGATTAAGGGAGAGGAAGAAGTTTTAAAAGGTTAATAAATATTACCAAGTATAAAGCTTTGTGTATTTCACAGTTGCGCTTGGGACCAGCTCAATTTTAAGGTTATTTGCAACACTATGCAGAAAAATTGTACAGACTTGGATGCAAGCTTGCTATATTTTCCTGATGAAGTGAATGTTTCTTTACCAGAATATTAATATTATGCATTTCTAGGTAGTTTCAGAGTTTAAAAGTCCTCAATATATTGATACAATATAATACTTGGACATTGTAAGGTTAAACAACTCATTGCAGAACTGAAAGGGGCTCAGAAATAATCTAGTCCATGGTTCCTAAGCCTGATTCCACATCAGAAATACTAAGCACCCTTGTTAAATCATGTCCCTGGAAATTCTGCTTCTGCAGGTCTCGGGCAGGAACAGGAACCTGTCCTTTTAATTAACCCAGAGATTCTGATGCTGTCTGTCAGCAGACCTACCTTTGGGTTTAATACTCTCTTTTTCAATTGAGAAAACTAAGGCCCAGAAAGATAAATTGAAGGACTCGAAATCATGGAATCAGGTCTCAAACATGGATTTTTCTCATTCCAAGTGTACTGCTATAGCCCCTGAATCACTATGTGCTTCAATTTCCGCGTCAATAATTGAGTTCATAGGACTAGAGCAATATTTCCCAAGACAAGTTCGAAAGGACTGATCCTTAGGAGGTCACTGATGGTTATAAGAAAAAAACACTCTGTGGTAAAACATGTTTTAGAAACACTGGGTCAAATGGTGACGAGTGCAGGACATCTCAGAAGCTTTAATGTGCGTCATGAGTCTCCACCAGGGGGATGGCTTATACAGAACCCTTTTTGGGGAGGCGTCTCACTAGGTTAACATTCTGCAAATCTCACTTTGGCCAGAGGCTGAGCAGGGTGAGCTCCAGGGTCTCTTCCAGGACAAACAGACATAGACAGCGGACTAAGCACCGAACCAGAAGTCGGGAGACTTGGGTTTAAAACTTATAAATTGTGTGATGGTAGCAGGCACATCACCCCACCTGTCCGAGCCTCAGTTTCCTCAAACACACCTTGCGTGGTTGTGGTGAGGATTATGCACAAATGCCAAACAGTTGAATGAAGTACGTGTTTAAAGTCTATCAGAACGTGGTTGCCTCACTGTCAGGCCTTCCACGTCTTTATCAACAGCTCCACTGGATTTCCTTCTGAAATGCAGTAGTTCCATGCATCTGCCCCTAAACGACATGCATTTTAAGAAGAGCTCTGATAACCTGCCCCAGGCCTTTCAGCTCCCTTTCCTTCACTCATTCTCTAGCAGGAGGGTTATAACCAGGCCTGGTGCTTAACACAGCCAGGCGTCTGACTGAACTTCAGGCTTGAGGGTCAATGCACTAAGGCCCCTAGAGCTCTTCTGACTGAGGTAGGACCGTGGGAAGTGTGCTGGGAAGACTCTGGTCGGCTGATGAATGGTTTGGTTTGAGGCAATGAGCAGAGGGATTGTTGCCAACACACAGCACAGCCCACTCAAGCCTCAGTGATGTCATCACCACTTCCTGCCGGAAGTCAGGTGTCTGCTTAGGCTGATCCGGGTCCAGGCATACCTGGCTGAATACAGCCAGCCTGTCCCCCAAGCTGACCCAGCCACAGCCAGGGGTCACTGGAGATAAAGGTCAGATATTAACGATGGTGGTAGGGGTGGGTTTCCAGTGCACTTTGCATGCAATAAAGAGCCAGAAAATGTTGCTTGATTAACAGGTATATTGGCAGGCATCGTGGGCAACAAATACCTCAGTTACTTTGGATGAAAAGACTGTGGTTCTGAACTCAAGGATTTCGATGCTTTCTTTCATCATGAAACAGTGAGCAATGCCAGGCGCTATGCTAGGAGTCTCACACGTGTTAAGTCCTTTAATCCTCGATATTCTTCTATGCGGTAGACTCTATTGTTATCCTCCTTTGTATATGCACAGAGAGGTTAAGTAACTTGCTTACATTTCCACAGCTATTTAGTGCTAACTGGGGTGAATCTAGAAAGTCTGGTTCTGGAACCTGTAATCCTGTCCACCTTACTAGATTGCCTCTTAAAAGTTAAATACAGGTCTCACTCATCGAAGCCCAAAATCAAGCTGTGAAAAGCAGTTTTATACAAGCTGGTATTTCACAGAGCAAGGCAGAAGGACCTTGCAAATAGGACAGGCCGAGAAACCAGAAATTGGAACCCACTCAGCTAGATGGCTCTCTGATTGTTTTACTTCCCAGATTTCTCTCCCCTAAAGGCATTGCCTCTCACCAAACCAGAGATTTCACACACACCCAGCCTACCTAGCAGGTGCCACTGCCACCAAAACGTGTACTTGAGGTGCTTTAACCTTTAACTCCATCCTCCTGGTATGCAAAACCTTAGAAGGTACAAAGGAGAGGAATACAAAGAAATAACTTAGACAGGTGAAAGGTCAGCACAGGTGACATGGCCACTTATTTCTTTACTGAGTCCACAATTATTTTATATGCGCCTCCTGCAGGACTGGCATTGCTAGGCACTCAATGGACCAATGTAAGTCCGATCAAGATCATTCCCTTTAGCAGCTCCCAAACTAGAAGGAGAGAAAAGACCTGTGCAATAATGGGAACACAAAAGGCAGAGCATTACATGATCCACAAAGAACAAAACTGCTCTATAGGACTTGGGAGAGAAGTATCCGGCCTAAGGCAATCCCGGAAGGCTTCTTGAAGGAAGTGGCACCTGAGCTTCTGCCATCAGCAAGCAGCTGTCCTGAGCTCCAGAGCCAGTCACCGAGCCCTCCTGGAACTCTTTGCAGGATCCATCTCAAAGTTCTGGCTCCCAGCAGGGAAACAACACCCCTAGGCTGAGCCAGCCCAGGGCCCTGCCTGCCTCAGTCCCCAGCCACTTATTCTAAGGGGACTGTCAGATTTTCCTGAATGAACTTCCGCTTTAAAGTAAAGGGGGAGAGGAGTTGGGGGGGTTAGCTTTGCAAGTTAATTCACTAATATTTTGCCTGCTGCTTCTCTATGTGGCTGGGCCCAGCCCCTAGGAGACAGCCTAGCTGTGCAGTAAAGGGGAAAGAACTCTGTCCTGGAGACAGAACAATACTGAAGTCCATGAAGCATAGCGCGAGTGAAGATAGAGGCACTTTCTTGGCCTCACTGCCCTAGGGTGACTTGTCCACTTAATTTTTTCTCCCTCCTCCTCTCCTTTTCCCATCCTTCACTCTGCTGTCTCTAAAGGCCCCAGAAAGATGTCCGATCATGTTCAAATGAGATTGGCCCTTGAGATGTATTTGCCTCTGGAGCTTCTGTAAGAAGACACAGAGGTAGGGATTATGTTGCCTGTGGCTCAGGTGGGGGGTGCTGGGGGTTGAGGCAGAGAAGGTGAGAGGCATAGCAAAGACCACACAGCAGGCTGCTACCCAGATCCCCGAAAAGTATCTGAGCCCCCACAGCTCAAATGAGCGCTGTTCCCACTGATAACGCCTAATTTTTCTCACTCATTCATCCATGTCTTCATTCCTCAGGAATTTCTTAAGCATCTGCATTATGTTAATACAGATGCTACAACAAAATTAAGTTTCGTCAGTGGCCATAGCTTATTCTCAAATATCAATCTCCCTAAATACTACACCACAAAATAAAAGCAGAAAGTCCCGATACATTTTTCGGCCCAGTTCCATTTGTTTTAGGGCAGGGCTTGCGTGTGCCTGGCTCAGCCCCTTACACAGTGTGAAATTCCATAGTCATGGAACTGATTTATTCTCAGAGAACAGATGCCACATGTATTTGCTGCCATTAGCAATGTATTTATTCATTTATTCGTTCATTCATTTGGAAAGCATTTTCCAAGTATTTCATGCCACTGAGTTCACTTTGGTAGGGAGAGAAGAGTTACTGCTGGGGAGGTGGACAGAGAGGTGGCCCCCAGACAGTTAACATCCCTTCCTTGTCCAGCACTTGATACCTGCCGTCTTGGGGCAGGTCCCCTGGAGCCCTTTGAGGCAGTGCTGTAGGCTCCTTTGTACAGAGGTGGGTAAGCAGAGGCCCTGAGAGTCTGGGTAACTGCACCAGGGCCCCACAGCTGCAGACAAGGGCAGACACGCTCGAGTAGATTCCCACTGAAAGCAGCAGTATTCCCAGGGGAGAGGAGGAGAAATCACAGGCCTCTGCGGGGAAAGCCTGTGAGTGCACCTCAGACAACACTGACTCCCTCCTGGTGGCCATGGGCAACCATTCAAGGCCTTTTTAGAGAAAGCAATGAAGTTATCTGACCCGAGTTAGGAAGACCAAGGTGATGTAACTGCTCACAAAGGTGTACTCCTGACCTTCCAAAAGCTCTTTCATCCTCCCTGGAGAGGGTTTGTAGAATGCTGGGGCTGGAGAGGAAGGACAGCCTGGTGAGTGGAGTGGAAGCCAGAGCCGCACACACCATAGCTCACTTGTTTGTAATTGGGGCAGAATGGAGGAGGAAAGCCTTTGAAATAACTTTGATAAATAACCCGAACCAAGGCATTTAGGTGAAGGTGGGAGTGGGGGACACAATCCTGACTCCAGTGGGGGTTAGTCGCAGAGGTGACAGAGGAAATGGCCCCCTTGCCGAGGCCGAGGCCTTGGCCAAGGCTTTAGGATGAATGAGGCCGCTCCCAGTGACCTCAAGGTTGCCCCAGCGCATGTCCCAAGACCATGCACAGACAAGGCTCCCAATTACTCATTAGCCAGCCTGGGGGCTGGCCCCCCATCCCTGGCCTTGGCCACAAACAGAGATGAAAGCTGAGCCGCCAGCTGAGGGAGAGGCGGGCCTGAGAGTTCAGTAGCTATCTCAGCCTCTGGCATTATCAAAGCCTGGCACAGCCAAGAAAGTGGGAGGCTGGGCATTCAACACTTCTGTGCCCTTCACAGCTACTCCTCCTCTCCTACCCCTCACCCGAACAAACAGAAAAAAAAAACAAAAAAACACCCCCCTCACTGGTGAAGAGGGGATTTTAACAGATGGCTCCCAGGGCAAAGATCGCTTGAGTTGGCTTTGGCAAGGACACTCCAGGATTCGCTGACGTGAGGGTGAAACCCTCTTGAAAGCCTTTTGACCAGACCGTGGAATGGACTGTTCTGCCTTACCTCAAGGCTGAGAGAAGGCGCCTTGGATGCAGATTCAAGGAGCAGCCCAGCCACCCCGAGGCCACGGTGCTGCCCGCCTCTGCCTTCCTCCTCCTCCCCTCTCTGAGGGCCCTGGGGTGCCCATGTGGCCACGCCTACCCTTGCTTCTCCAAGCCTCTCCCACCCACTCCTCACTGCCTGGAACTGGAGAAGTCTGGAAAGCAAGTCCTTCCCTCGACATAGAGAGAATCCAGTCGGCCACTACAAGTCCCCTGTCCCTGACCCCGAACCCAGCCCTGGAACCTACCACATAACCAGCCTGCTGTCTTGACACTGGGTCTTTGTCCACTGTCCATAGATGGAAGTTGTGGGTTGAAATTCTGCATCGAGAGACTGAAGCAGAGAGTAGAAAAGGGCTGCTGTTCAGAGCCTCCAGAGGTCCCCGTCCTTGACTCCCAAGCTCCTTCTTGACTAATAGACACCAGTAAGAAAGCATCAGCAGGGACAAAATGGTCAGGGCCACAGCAGAGACAGCAGCAGGAAATCTTCACCCCTTCCATTTTCTCAGCATTCAGCAAACATTTACAGAGTGACTATTATATGCCGGTTGTTGAGTGAATGATCGGGGTAGATCTGAAGACCTTGTCCCTGATCTCAAGAAGTTCCTAAATGTGGGAAAAATAATGTAAAGAAACAGTGATTGTAACAGCGAGAGCCACCATTCCTTGAGCACCTGCAGCGTGCTCCGCTTCACACAGCAGCCATGCAGGATTGCACGGTCATCCCCTTGTACAAAATAGGACAGTGAAGCTCAGAGAGTGCAGGACTAGGTGACAAGCTGGTAGTTATTACTCGAGCAGTGAGGAATGTTAAAGAAAAACAATTCAATGACACTTGTTTTTTTTTTGTTTTTTTTTTTGTCTTTTTCCGTGTCCGGCAACTGATCGCAACCCTCAGTGTTGCCCCCGTACCGGACCGGGGACCGGCAACGGGATTGCAACCCTCGGTGTTGCTCCCGCGGGAACCGGTCTGTATGTGGGATCCGAACCCTCGGGCGGGAGCGCCGCCGCGCTTCCCAAGCAGCGCACCATCCAGTGCGCCACCGGGCCGGCCCCTCAATGACACTTGTTAAAGTATGGTTAAGGCAAACTTTACTCAGGACCATTGCAATAGGTATAGAAACCAGGCAGGGAGAAAGATTGGGCTCAACTCCGAATACAGCATAACAAAGTGGGATTCATAGTGGGGTCAGTGGATGAAAAATTACTAAGAGGAAACTTTAGAGGTAAGAGGGATTCTGGCTAAACCCACCTGACAGGATTCTTGCTGAAGACAGGCCAGGGTGATCAGACATCACCTGGGGATGGTGGAGGACGAGGAACGTGACAGATACTGAGGGTGATCAGATATCCAGGATGCTGGGGTTCTGGCTACACTGACTTAGCGGGGTTCTTGGTAAAACTGGATTTTATGAGGAAGTGCCCGCATGGGCCTGGGAGAAAGTCCAGGGGCCTGACTATAGTTTGGTCAAGAAAGGAATCTTTGTCAGGAGAAGACATTGTCGGCGGCCTGGGAATGTTATCTTCTCACTTGGTGTCCTACCTGTCCCACTGTGTCCTTTCCGTGTCTGCTTTCCCATCTTCCCTCTTCTGAACCTTGAGCACAGACTTGATCCTCACTTCTCTGTTCTTTGGTTATTCTGTTTCTTTAACCCATTCCTAGGGTTCAGTCATGACCATTGACTTGCAATTTCCAAGCTTGTACCTCCAGCTCCCATGTCACTTCATGCTCCAGATGCCCATTTCCATCTCCAGCTCGTCTCAGATACATAGCTAGGGCCACCGGGCCTTTCTCGGGCTACTCTTTTCAGGATTCTTTGCCCCTTGCTTGAACTATTTCGATGGTCTGAATCTCCTCTGTCATTCGATTCTCTTATCCCGGGGCTTCTTGCCTATGTCTTCTTGATCTCTCTTCCTGAACATTTCTTTCCACACATCACCACTTTATTCCAAAATCTCCAGAGGCCCCCTAGCGCCTACAGAGTTGTGCCTGGATGCCTACAGAACCGCCCACGTCTGGTGCCACCTAGCCTCTCCTCTCCTCTCCTCAGCTCCTCTTCCCCGGGTGCCACTTGCTGCTCCCTGGTGCCCCTCCGGGCTTTCGCTCCCTGTGCCCTCTTCAGATTCCTACCCACCCTTCAAGCCCCAACAGGCCGGTTCTGGCTCCCACGGCTAGGAGTGTCCCCGCACCCCCAGTCCCCGCAGCTCTTGGTCACTTCACGTCCTCGGGTGTTAGGGCTTGGCTCTGCCTTGCAGTTTGGCGCTGGAGAAGGAGCTTGGCTGGTTGTTAAATCCAAATGGATTTGAGTTCCGGCTCAAAAGCCTCCTGGGAATGTGACCGCAGGTCCCTTAATCTGAGCCTTTTTCTCCCACCTGTAAAATGGGCAAAAGAATGTAAGCTTAACCGCGAAAGTTAGAAGTGACGCATGTAAAAACACCCCGCACAAGCGATTAACGGGTAGTAATTATTAATATCATGATGCATTTATTTATCCCCTGCTGGAACATAAATTTCTTGAGATTTGGGCTGACCAACTTCTATTCATGTTTGCATTGACCCCCGTCACTGGCACAGCGCCAGGGGTACAGAGGTCTTTGAAACGAAGATGCTCACACGCTGGCTAAACTGAAGGAGCCAAGATTTCTCTGTCTCCTTTGCTGCTGCCCTGTCAGTCTGTCCTGCTGCCTCCCTTTCTAGCTGTCTGCCTCTGTTTCCCTACACCAAAGTACCTCGATATCCACCCCACGCCACGTATATATGATGTTATTTAGGGTCACTGCATGAAAGAACTCAGCTGTAGGTGGAAATGAAAGTTGAGAGATCCTCAATGGAACAGGAATCATAAATCACTCTGAAGCTGGGATGAAACCCTAAGAAGCTGTGCCGTGCAAACCGCAATTCCCTAAATCTCTGTAAAATGTGGCCCCCAAACCCCTGGAGACCTGGCAGGAGATTCCATTCTGTTGCTTGGCACTTGGCTGTTCTAATGCTGGCTGCATCCCAGCAGCCCAGAGGCATATGAGAACTTAAAGCCCCAGCACCCAGGCCCTAGGTGAGAATGCAGCCTCGATCCTTGTCACTCTCTCCTCGACCCCCTAAAACAGAGTGAAATCTCTATGGGTCTTCAGGTTATGAACAGGGAAATAGAGGGGAAACTAGGCTATCTGGGGTGCCCTCTTCCTCTCGTCCTCCTTGCCTGCCTCTGGTGGCTTCTCCTAGAATTAAGGCCTGAGATTTTCCAGGACCTTGGTGGGTGTCCCAGCTAGGGATGTCAACAGGGAACCCCAATCTTGGCCTTTGCAGTTGTGCTGGGAATGCTCGAGGCCAAGGCCCTTGAGCCTGGGAGGGAAGAACACTGGTTGCAGATGCAAGCTTGCAGGAAGCTTTGATGTTCCGAGCAGGATAGGGAGGCGTGGGAAGTGAGACTTCTGTTCCCTGGAACTCCCACGAGGGTGCCTGTCCGTTATCTTATAGGCCTCAGCATAGCCTAAAGGTGCTGGCTAAAGTCTGTCTCGGCCCAGAGTAAATCAGGCCAGAACCAAAGAACGCACTTGAATCAAAGTGGAAAATCTGACACTGTGCAAGGAAGGCTCTCCTCTCCAAAATATATATGCATCAAAGTGTACCCCTGTCCAGCTGGGACAGGAGCCATCAAAATGCAAATGTGGGTTTTGAGAATGCTAATGTTGGAAGTGGAGAACAATACTGAGACAGACTTCTTGGGGCCAGGGAGAGGGCCCCAGGGCAGGATGTGGGAGCCGAGTGGGGGGCAGGGATGAAAGGGGTAGAGGAAGCAGCATGAGGGAGCCCGAAGATGAGAAAACAGCGGGAGCCGACTGAGGCTGAAAGCCTGCCGGGCCAGGACTGGGAAAGGGGAGTGCTGAGAGGATGGGTCAGAGGACCTGACCATTGACCACGGACCTGGGGCTGTGCCCAGGAAAGAGGAGGGTGAGTTCAGGGAAATTTCCCTGAGTGGCAGCCCAGCGGGGTAGAGAATCCCGGGCTTGGACTTGAGGTCAAGGCCTGGAGACACAGACAGAAAGATCTGTGCTCTGTAAGAGCAGAAGAGCCAGGAGGCAGGCTCCTTTTAGGAGCAGCTGGCATCTGAACGACAGGGCTTGGAAACTGGGGCTCGTGGGTGGGGTGCCGGGCCAGAGCCAAGGGTGACTTCCAGGGGTCATGCTGAGAGCTGCTTCCCTGGGTTTAAATTCTGCTCTTGCCACTGTAGACAAGCTTTTTTTTTCTGTGCCTCACTTTCTTATCTGTAAAGTAGAGATTACTAGTTGCTGAGAGGACTGGATAAGTTAAAACAGAGCCTGGCACAGGGTAAATCATGTTGCATGACTGGGTCTCCCCACCTAGACTGTAAGTTCCTGGAAGGCAAGGGTTTGTCCCACACCTGCCCTGTGCGGCATGTTGAGTTCATTCATTCATTCATTCATTCATTCATCTCTCTGGTGCCAGGCCCGGTGCTGAGCGGCGGGAATACACAGATGAATATGATATGATCCCTGCCCTTGAGTAGCTCATCAGTCTGGTGAATGAATAAAGAAAAGAAAAAATGAATGGAAATTGTGGGAAGGGCCAGGCCATTCTGCTAATTGCAATATGAACTGGTGGAGAGCACAGAGATACAGCCCTCAGATACCTGCTTCCTCTGGGTGGGCTACGCAGACAGCTTGGCGCTGAGTCTTTGCACCTCTCCAGCTCCGGTTGCCTCATTGGCAAAGTCAAAGGCAGACAGCAGAGGGAGTAAACGGGTCTGGAGGTGTGGAAACTTGGGCTGCTCTCCTAGCTTGGTCTCCCTCTGCTTGGGCAAGCTTCTCCTGCGCTCCCGGCCTCAATTTCCACATCTGTAAGATGAAGGAGTTGGTCGAGAAGAGTCCTTAAGGGGCCTTCCAGTTCTATGAGTGTAGCTAAGGGAGCCCCAGGGCGGAAAAGACCCAAAAAAGGCTAAGGGCCCAGGGATATGAGCAGATTTGAGGGACTTATGTGCTATTTGATTATAAATGAACATCTTGCACAAAAGAAGAAGCAGTTTGGCACCTGTTACTGGTGAGTTAATAGTTTAGGCACTCTTGGTAATAGGATTGCAATACTGTGAAGACCAGATTAGATCGTGTGGCAGCAAATTACAAGAAGGGTTGACCAGACAGAGGCAGTGGAACCTCTGCCCGGACTCTTCTGAAGATAAGGCGGTCACCAGCCATTCTTATTTGAGGGGCTTTGAGATCCAGATAGAGTGAAACTGTTACAACACTCTGAATTGATGAGACCATGAGAGCACTGGATACTCCTGTGTGTAGAAAGCATGGTTTGATAAAAAAGATACTGTACTCTGCTGCTGACTCAGGGCTGTGACCTTGGGCAAGTCACTTGCCTATTCCCAGTCTCATTTTCATCTCCTGCAGGATGAGGGATTAAACTAATTGACCTCTAAAAGTCCCTTATAGCTCTGATGCTCCATGATTAAATGGAATAATGTGTGAGTAATTGCTCTGAAAACTACAGAGCGCTGGGGGTCTTTTTGTTATTTTTATAGAGATAAAGGTGACTTGAGAGTTCATTAAGCTCTGTAACTGGTTGTAAATCAGCCCATCCACTGCCTACCATCTGAGACTGCAAAAGTTAGGCCACGGACTTTCAAAGTGGCCTGTGAATCAGTATTATTTATTCTGTTCCTACTGTCAGCTCCAGTCCTGGTTTGCAGCCTGAGACAGCCACTCTTCTCAATCTGCCTTGGTTTCTCCACCTCAGCTTCTCTTTTCCAACCTCCCGTGGTTCAGATGAATTGTGTTGTGCCTTCACCAAGGTTGGATTCCCTGGAAACAGGACTGCAAGTCTGGAGGAAGGGAATCTAGAACCAGATTGGTTTGCCACAACTAATGTTGACCATTCCCCTTTCTCTTACTCTGTGATCTTCCCTCTGTACTGCAGGTTCTGAACTTTATAGAGGTAAGGAAGGGGAAATAAGATAAAGGTAAAGAGAGGGCAGGGGCCAATTATAAAGGAAAGGATTTTTTAAAAAAATTATTTCTACCAATTCAGAAATAGGGAAGGACATTTAAGCCATAGGAAGCTTAGATAATCATGGGAGTCTGGCAGAGAGTTGGTTCTGCTTGGGCAGGTCAGAATAGTTTCAGAGGAGGTGATGTCTGGGATATTTATTATGGAGGGAGAGGAAGTTGTCTTGCAGTGAGAAGTGTGTCTAGGCTGAGGGTTGGGCGTGAGAATGCAGTGGGGCTTGGGTCTCCTAGGAAAGGTCAGTTGCCAGGTGTTTTGGGAGCTCAGGTGAGAATGGCAGCTCTGAAGCTGGAAAGGAGGATTATAAATGGTCCTGTTTGTCACGTTAAGGAATTTGGACTTTATTTTGTAGGAAATGGAGAGCAATTGCAGGCTTTTGAATAGGTTGGAGAGTTTAGTGGTGAAAGACATTGTCTTCAAACTTCAGGTTATACTGTGGAATTCAGGTCATGACCAATATTTTAAAAATGGAATGTATGAATATAGAATGGAATAGAAAATATCAAAGTACACGCATGTGGTAAATATTGTTTCATAAAATAAATGTTTGTGTGTATGTTCTGGGTCATGGTATAAATGTACTCACTACTGTGGGTCATGGTCAGAAAAGTCTGGAATCCACTGGGTTTGCAGACCCCTCAGGCTGAATCAGGGAGGGTGGACTGGAGGAGAGAGACAGGAAGTTCTTGCAAACAGGACAGGTGACTTTCATTCCCTCCCACTTCAAGTTCTTGAGAAGGAAATTGCTTCACTTTTGAAGGGAGTTAACTGACCTCTTCCAAGACCTCCTCCGCAGAGGAGAGGTGATTATATTTGCCCTGCAGAGGAATGGAGGAGACTATTGATGCATTTGGTGCCCTGCTTCATTGGCAAGGCACCTTGCCTAACAGTGCACACACTCTGGACCTATTGGAACTCAGTTTCCTCCAGTCTCCAATACAGACCCACGTGGCCCTGGTACAAATCATGATCCTATGACTTAAAAACGATGGTAGTTTTCCACTCTTTCAATGAAACATTATGCGATTACTACAGCCAGCATTTTGGGGTAGTACAGCCAATGACTGGTATCCAGGCATCAGTTCAGTGAAGACAGAAGACATTGTCCCCCGACGCAAGTAATGGCCTTATATTTAAAGCACTTAATAAGGCTATTTCATAAGCTCCCATGGTCAGTAATACCAGTGTCTTAACAAACCAGAGTGCAGAAAAGCCCTGTGGGGGAAACGTAGTTCTCTCTTGATCCAGTCATAGCACTTCTCCTCTTCTGCTGGCCTCGGAAAACTGGAGAGCAGCTGGCTACCATCTGCCCTATGACATACCCATAACTTTAAGACTGTCTCCAAGAGTCTACATTTGTCCTTTCTCAGGCAGCCCTCCATGCAGCAGGGACCCATTTTCTTTCTTGAGTCCAGCCCTGTGGAGAATGTTGTTCTCGTGCTGTGGTACGACATGGTGCAAT
This sequence comes from Galeopterus variegatus, assembly GCF_000696425.1. Lineage (NCBI taxonomy): Eukaryota > Metazoa > Chordata > Mammalia > Dermoptera > Cynocephalidae > Galeopterus > Galeopterus variegatus. The sequence goes on from NW_007726856.1 coordinate 521,887, forward strand.
CTGTTTCTTTTTAACGTGACTGACACTGTGCATGTTTGGTTACGTGTTGTGCACACCCGCCTCCTCCTCTGCTCCTGTTCTCACTCAAACCAAACCCTGTGCATATGTGCTGATACAGGTCCAGTTTACATAATTCCAGACACACAGCCTCTTGGTTACACCTACAGGGCAAACATGCCCACACCTCTCTTTGGACTCCATAAATGTGCATATCCTTCCTATCTGAGCTGGGATTTTTTGAGTTCCCTTGATCCTGGCTGATTCCTAATCCAAGCCTTGTACTGGGCACTTTATATATTTAGCAAACTCTGGGAGATATTATTATCTCTCTTTTGCAGATAACTCAGAAACTGAGCCTTGGATATTGTTCATAATTGCACATCTATTTAATAATCAAGTTTCAAAACCAAGTTTCTCTAGACTGTAATCCCAATGTTTTAACTCCTAAGACACTGCTTTCCCTGATTCCCTTTGGTAGCCTCCTTCCGTGAGAGCTAGGAATACCTTCTCTTTCTCTTTCCACTGTCTTAGAAAAATCATGAAGATCCATTTACCTCTGTAGAGAGGAGGTCTAAATGGAATTTAGTTTTGCACTGGGACTCATACTGAGGAAGGATTTCCAAAACTCATTATGTTCAGACTCCTGCCTTTTGACAGACTTCCCTGGCTGTGAGAGAAAGGGCTATTCTCAGTATAAGGTAGAGGAGCACAGGGAAAGAAAGTGCCCAAATCACACAGCTCCAGATCTAAGGAAGCTTGAACTGTGAGCCAACCACATACTGCACTGTACCCATCCACAGCCCTTTCTTCAGCTTTTATTTACTCCTTTTCCACAGCTTTGTTCTCCAGTCCTACCCTCCTTGGGACATCCACTACTGTGTTAGGAACGCCAATCAGTCATTCCACAAATACTGTGGTATGACCAAAGATCAACTATCTTTGAAGTGTATAACACTGCTCTTGACAGAGAAGTGATGATCCAAGGCCCGGGCACTAGCCCTTCTATGGCCAGATGCATACGGCGGGTATGATGTAGGGAGGTGTATGCATTGGCAGCTGCCAGGCTGGAAGGCCATCTTTTTGACAACATGGGCTCCTACCTGACTTAACAATACCCTCCATTTCCCCCTTTGCTTTGGACAAGGAATCGTAGAATTCCCTGAGCTGGAAAGGCTCTTGTGGGCCATCAAATCCAGCCTCTCCATCTGATGCAGGAATCCTTTCCTTACGTTGCTCATCCAACTTCTCCTTGAACACCACCCCCAGATATGAGCTATCGTGTATCTGCTCACTCCAGTTTTGGAAGGCTTTATTTGCTTGGCAAGTCACATAATTATCTATCCAGCTTGATCTGATTCCCCAGTTCTTCCCACCCATGTGTCCCATTTCTACTTCTTGGGGTGACATAGAAAAGTTCCAGTCCCTCTTTCATGTGATAGTCCTTCAAATATTTGAAGGCAGATATGACCACATTTTTTAGACTTTTCTTCCTCAGACTGAGCATGCCCTGTTTGTGCCAATTTTGCAATTGTGTTGGTATTCTTGGTGACATCAATGTCACTTGCAGGGCATACTTGAGTGAATGATTACTAGGCTTTTACCATGTGCCAGGCCCCCTTCAAAGACATTATCAACTTGAATTCTCATGTCCAACCTGTGAGATAAGAGCACTTTACATTTTATAGAGGATGAAACAGAAACTCTTGAGGTTAGGGGTTTAGGCCACGGTCATATAGTTAGAAATTGGCAGAACTGGCACATTAGCCCGAGCCTTTTACCAAACACAGCACATTATTTTTTTTCCTTGACAAATGAGTTGTACCAGGGCAAGGATGGTGTACGACATCCAAGAGACTGGCCTTGTCATCCTTAACTAAACGTGAGCATTGAGGAGAGATGATCTGTGTCTTTGCAGTCTTAAGTCTTACTCGCGAGAGCATTTTTCTTCCTCCACTTCTCTGCCACTTGATTCTGGGTATAGATCGTAATAAGATGCAGGGCAGCCTCTCCATTTTGGTGGGTAGAGGAACAGAACAGAGTGGTTGGTGCTTTCTGTCCACATTGACTCAGGGACACCATATCAAAATCAGAATTGAATCTCCAAGTCTCAAAGGTAATTGTACACATAAACAGAAATCGCTAATTTCACATGTGTACGCTTAGAGTGGAGAAGCATATTAAGCAAATGGAGACATTTGTCACTTTCCATAATATTTTTGGAATACAGGAGCCCTCTGGTGGCCAAAATAGTATCAGGGAGGTGTCCTTGGAAGAGACAGTGAGATTTCCTACAAGAACTACCCTTAGCGGTCTCCATTTTCATTTGGGGGTCACCCCTTTTCTGTTTACCCTCTTTCTTCGTATTTTCATGGAGTTTGATTGCTTTTTGCACAACTTTTCTTTTTCTTTCCCCTTCTCAAGTTCCTCTTTGCATCTTCCCCTCCAACCCCAGCTGTCACCCTGATCCTCCTGGGTCTCCTCCCTGCCGTCTTTGGCCTCAGAGGACCCTTTCTGAAATCTGGCCAGTTCCCCTGTGGCAGGTGCTGAGCGACAGCTGCCGCCCGTGCTGCTGCTTCAGCAGTGTGGAATTCGAGTCCCTTGTGGGTGTTTAGAGCCTGCAGATGGATTAACTGACGATGCCTGTTCATCGACAAGCGTTTGCTGCGTCCCGCTAAGCATGCAGACCACCCCCCAGAACCAAATTCTCTTGGAAGAGCAGGCGAGCATCCTCTCCCTTCAGCATAAGGAGCTGACCACACGTCACCTGATCCCCGGAATTGACCAACTGTCCAGAGCCGGGCCATTCTAAGTTTCTGTGCACAGCTCTTAATTGTGCAGAAATCTGCTCCCCTCCTTATTGTTTGTGTAAAATGGTCTGTCTTTCTGAGGTCATGCCACACGACAACCAACAGCAAATAAAGACCCACAAAATAGTGATTCCACATGTTAATAACTGACTATTGATACAGAAGCGGAAGTTATACTGGTGGCTTTGGTTGACTTCAGTGAACCAAATAAGGGAAAAGAAAGCTAAGATAGCCCAGGGGCAGACATTTTGGCTAAGATTTTAGATAATCACCCTGGTGCAGTAAGGCAATAGGGCAGTATAACACTTAGAAAGCACTTTGGACTCCTGAGAAAAAGACCTTCTATAAAATGAGCTGGTGGCTCTATTACATTACGGTGCTAACAATTAGTGGCTTAATCACAGAGCAATTGGGTAAGATATGCCAGTTCATTACCCTCACTGTAGAGACCATCGGAAAAGCATTCACGGGATCCAGAGTATGTTGCAAGAGGGTGGAGTCCAGTGCTTCTGGGCTTGTTACAAAGAGAAGCCAGAAGGAAGGGTCTGGGGAGAATCGTAAAGTTTGGAAAGCTACAGGTCTCTATTATCTATAGAAGACATGGCTGGAGGCGGTGGAGGGAATTACAGTGTGCATTCCACTAGTTAATATGTTCTAACACAATGGAAGGACTTTGCAGCTGGCAAAATGCAGCTGGGTTTTTACTTCCACTATCTCCCCAGCAGATGGGGTGGCTGTTGGGTGAGTTTAGCCTCCTAATTGTGAGGATTAGGGCAGTGTAGAAAAGTATCACCTGGGAGGCTGCAGAATTCTCTTCTCTCCAGACTTTACAAAAGTGTAGGTGTGTTTTTTTGAGGCCTAAAGGTGCATATGGGTGAGGCCCTACCTCAAGGACGGATGAGGTGGCCCCTGAGGACGTTCTTCCCAGGTCTGTCATTCCAGAATCTCGTTAGGCTTCTTGTTTCCCAGCATTTTATGGATTTTTGACGTGCATCATTTCTAGGGGTTTGGAGTGAAAGGGTGATACTGGAGTATGTGCTAAGTCTGTCATCTTAATCTAGTTTCTCTCAGCAGGCCTACCTCCCTGCCTTTTATCACCTCCCACCAACCCACAGGTGCCCACCTCCCAGTTTCTGACATAACTTACAGGATTCACCGCAACGTTGTCATTGCACACAGAACTCTTACAATAAAGGCAGTGCATGGTTTCTGTCATTTTCCCTTGGTTTAGTGGGTGTGCACTTATCGTGGTGTTCTTTAATAGAGCTGTCTGCATTGATGGGATCAGTTCTCTGTTCTCACACTAAGCTTTGGACCACATCTATTAAATGTGCTTTGTATAGCATCTCATTCCCAAAACAGGTGCTAAATAGATTATTTTTATAGTGATCCTGATGACACAGTGAAAAGCACACTAGAGTGGAAGTTAGAATATCTGATTTAGCACTTGCCTGCCACCAACTAGCCCTGTGACCTTGAATATCTCACTTTGCTTCTCCCCCTCTCAGTTTTCATGTTATTGCAATGAGGAGATTTGGACCAGATAGCCTTGAAGGGCACCTCCAGCTCTGAAATTTACTACTTCCATCATGGTGCTCTCCTCCAAAAACTGTCAGCTCCTCAGGGGCAGGGGAGAGCCTGGCCTGTTTCCAGAGGGGCCAGCAGGACTCTGGCCCTTGCAGGAAGGGAGGAGGGTGGGGAGTGAGGGGCACTCAAGTACCTGATGCTAGATTACTCATCTCCGGTCATTTTCCAAGAGAACGCTAGTGGGACTTCAGGAGGAAGAGGCACTGAAGAGAGGCAGGAGGGCCTGCTTCTCCTTCCAGTACCCCCTCTCGCTTGCAGCTGCCGCGTTCTCTACCTCCATTCGTAAGGAACTGCGGAGGCTGACCGCGGCCCTAGCTCTGGAGGAGAACACAGTCAGCTGCCCTGTCAGGCTCACGCTCCAAACCCGAGCTCAGGGCTAAGCCGTCAAGACCCATAGAAAAATGCTGCTCACCCCAGTCTGAGTTGGGAGCACGCTCCTTTCTCACGACAAGGTGGGATTTATGCCTTTCTACGTTGTGTAAATGGAAAGAAAAGACTAGGAAATGTGGGCATGGAGCTCAAGCTTTTGTGAGGGGTAAGATTCCTCAGCTGTCATAAGTATCCGTGGAAGGGGAAACAGGTGGTGAATCCCTGCCTTCCTTACACAAATATTTTAAGTGGATCATAAACCCCCTCTGTTTTCTCAAAGAGAAGGTCCCCACAGTGTTTTAGTGCTTGCAGCTTAGAATGCCAGGACCTTCTTTCCAAGCCAAGAGGGAGCGTCACTTTGCTAGTGACTGCTGGTGTGTTGGGTAAATAGACTTGGGTTCTAGGAGACAGGCTCGAGTCCTATTCCCTTACTCAGGTAACTGAAGAGGAGGCCCAGCTTCCTGGGCTCAATTAACTTGGGTGTTGTCAATGGAAATGTGTCTCATTTTATCTCTGATAACCGAGCTCCAACATAAAGGAGTCATGTTTGCCAGACGGGCAAGGTGGGAAGTCTTGGCAGCAGCTCTGGGCGAAACCAGAGAACATGATGAGGCCAATTGAAAGAGAACGTCACTGGTTTCTAACGAGGGGGTGCATGTCAGAGGAGCAGGGCCTTTAGGGGAAGCCTGTCTACAAAAGGGGGGTGTGAGGTTAAGAGACAGGGTTCCTGGGTCCTACTCAGAGTAGGGAAATGCTCTGAGAAGTGAAAAGGAATACAGAGTGAGGACGCAGTGTTATCTGGGGGTCTTTTCAAAGAAACTAGAAGTTGCAGAGACAGAGGCAGGTAGCACACTCATGACATGGGCCTGGGGATGAATCTGCTCACATCAAGCAGAGCATATAGAGGGCAGAGAATCACAGAATGCAGCACTGCAAAGAACCTCAAGGTCTCTCAGTCCGGTGCCTTCATTTTTACAGGCGAATAAACCAGGGTTTATTCTTAGACTAAGTGAGAAGGTAAGACTTTTTCTAGTGCAGGACATTTTTGGTACAGTAGTATGGTTTTGGGGAAAGGCATGGGATTTGGAACCAAACAGATTCAAATCAGCATCAGTACCCCAATTACTAACTGTGGCCTTGGGTAAGAATTCCTACCTCTCAGGGCTCTGGAGAGTATGTGAGAAAATGTATGTGAAAATCTCTATCCCAAAACTTGGCACTGTGCCTAGTAAGTACTGACGAACCGTCACAGGCCTTCCCTTACGCATATGATGGACTTGGCTAATAAAGGCCCTGCTCTGCTTTGAGAGTGAATGAACAAACATTAACCAAGTGATTGCTGTATGCCAGGCACACTCATGTTCCGTTCTAGGCACTCAATTAATTACTAAGAGTATAACAGATAACTGCAAAATTATGAACTGTTATGCTAATAAATAAATAATAACAGCAGTGGTGATGGCAATGATGATTAAGTGTTGGCCCAACTGCTCTAGAGACAATGCATAAAATGAGGGACGATGAAAGAAAAAGTTCTTTTGGAACCTAGCCCTTCAGATGGCTTTGGTTTTCAATAGCAGGTGATCTGAGGAATAGCAGCTCTGGGTGGTCATTCATTCATTCACTGGACAAACAGTTACTGAGGGCCTGCTACCTGCTAGTTGCTTTCCTAGGAACTGGAGACACGGTGGTCAACAAAACAAGGTTCTTCCCTTAAATGGAGATCACATTCTAGTGGAGGAAACAAACCAACAAGCAAGTAGATAAGATATTATTAGGTAATGGTAAGACTTACAAAAAATAAACAAACCAGGGCAGAAGGATAGAGGATGATTGGAGGGATAGCTCTTTTAGAGACAGGGAATGTCCCTCTGAGGAGGTGACTAGAGATCTGACAGGGAGGCGAGATGGCTGTGGGAACAACATGGGTGGGATTCCAGGCAGAGAGAAAGCACGGGCGAGGGCCCTGCGGTGGCACCGTGAGATTTTAGAGACAGGGAATGTCCCTCTGAGGAGGTGACTAGAGATCTGACAGGGAGGCGAGATGGCTGTGGGAACGACATGGGTGGGATTCCAGGCAGAGAGAAAGCACGGGCGAGGGCCCTGCGGTGGCACCGTGAGGAGGCCGCACGTCGGGAATGCGGTACTGACTCGTGGCTGCCAGGTGTATGTTCCATTTCTGCCTGAATGCAGAAAACAAAGGTTTGATGCGAAGAGGCTCTTCTCTGGAGAAAATAGAAACAGGCCTGAGCAACCCTCTCAGGATAAAGTCTGACAGTGGAGAAGCAGGTTGGGGGGGACCATGCATCTTAGAACTTTCCAAGAGATGAGAAGGGTCCCAGAAGGCCACGTGGCATGAGAGTCTGAGAAATGGTGCCTGAGTCTGAGCACAGAACCAAGTGTCTCTGGGCCGGTCTGGGACTCTACCACTGACAGATAACCAGATGTGAACTCAGTATCAGCCTCGGAGGACTGGGAAACTGCTCCCAGCTCCCCACTTGTCCTCACCAACCTGTTTGGGCTCATCAGATATGAACTTTCCCAGTTGCCTTTAAGGATATTTATATTTCCCAACGGTATTGTCTCTTAGAGTAGAACTGTGGGGGCAGGAACGATGTCTAATTTATAGAATTCCCATGGGAAGCAAAGCACCTGCACAGAGCTGGGCACATGGTAGCACCAGGTGAGTGTTTGTCACCCNCCCAACGGTATTGTCTCTTAGAGTAGAACTGTGGGGGCAGGAACGATGTCTAATTTATAGAATTCCCATGGGAAGCAAAGCACCTGCACAGAGCTGGGCACATGGTAGCACCAGGTGAGTGTTTGTCACCCGGTCGGCACCGCACGTCACTGCTCACCTGGTGAATGCCTGCCTTCTTACCTGTTCCACCTCCTGCCTCACTCACGCTTACAGGGTCACCCCAGTTACAGGTTCAAGGGAGCAAGCCCTTTTTCACCTCCTCTGGCCCTACATGACTTTCGAAACTTTCCTTATTTCTGCTTGTAGCCGTCTCTCTGACACTCATGAATTCTTACAGATGTGTAGCCTAATGAGAACAGCCCTGGGCTGGGGGCCCTGTTTCTGACATTTACTAGCTGCTCAACTTGGTAACCTGACCTCTAGGAACCCAGGCTAGACATCGGAGGGTGCCAGACGACATTCCTCTGTTTTATAGGGCACTGTCATAAGATGTTAGGAAGACTAAGTCAATATTATATGCACCTTGTAAACCATGAGGTGTACATTGAGGGTGCAATCGTTACACCCCTTATACCGGGGACCCTCTCACATCGACCTCCTCCTGATCTTTTGAATAGTCGGCACCGCACGTCACTGCTCACCTGGTGAATGCCTGCCTTCTTACCTGTTCCACCTCCTGCCTCACTCACGCTTGCAGGGTCACCCCGGTTACAGGTTCGAGGGAGCAAGCCCTTTTTCACCTCCTCTGGCCCTACATGACTTTCGAAACTTTCCTTATTTCTGCTTGTAGCCGTCTCTCTGACACTCATGAATTCTTACAGATGCGTAGCCTAATGAGAACAGCCCTGGGCTGGGGGCCCTGTTTCTGACATTTACTAGCTGCTCAACTTGGTAACCTGACCTCTAGGAACCCAGGCTAGACATCGGAGGGTGCCAGACGACATTCCTCTGTTTTATAGGGCACTGTCATAAGATGTTAGGAAGACTAAGTCAATATTATATGCACCTTGTAAACCATGAGGTGTACATTGAGGGTGCAATCGTTACACCCCTTATACCGGGGACCCTCTCACATTGACCTCCTCCTGATCTTTTGAATTGCCTCTTGCCAAACTTTTCCAACTGTTAAGTTCTGATTTCCTTTTTTAGGGACAAGTCAACAGTGGATTTGTCCAGAGACCGAATAATGTTTTTCACTTTGACTCTGATATCTTTCTTTACTTACCTTTTTCCCTCCTTTGGGACCCCCGAGAGCCCACTGGGTTGATGACGTCAAAGGACAGTCTATAATGATACCCAGGTTCTTTCCAAGGACATAAATATTTAGAACCCATTTGCCTGATGTTCAGATTATTTCAACTCAGTACCAGTAGTACCAGTGGAATGAGCTCTGGTCTAGGTTGTGTGCACCTTGTAAACCATGAGGTGTACATTGAGGGTGCAATCGTTACACCCCTTATACCGGGGACCCTCTCACATCGACCTCCTCCTGATCTTTTGAATTGCCTCTTGCCAAACTTTTCCAACTGTTAAGTTCTGATTTCCTTTTTTTAGGGACAAGTCAACAGTGGATTTGTCCAGAGACCAAATAATGTTTTTCACTTTGACTCTGATATCTTTCTTTACTTACCTTTTTCCCTCCTTTGGGACCCCCGAGAGCCCACTGGGTTGATGATGTCAAAGGACAGTCTATAATGATACCCAGGTTCTTTCCAAGGACATAAATATTTAGAACCCATTTGCCTGACGTTCAGATTATTTCAACTCAGTACCAGTAGTACCAGTGGAATGAGCTCTGGTCTAGGTTGTGCGTGATAACGAGGGACATTGGGGATGAAGAGAAGGTGCAATCGAGGAGCACAGGTCAAGTCAGAGTGAAGAATGCATGCGTCATCATGGCACATGCAGAATAGAGTAGGTGACGTTCTACTAGAGCAGATGGCCACCGAACACGGAGGAGTGACCAAGAGGATTAGGATCATCTTCTCAGGATGGCTGCTTTCTCCACTGGGCATTTGCCTATCCCAAGAGTGTGCTGACTCTCCCAAGAGTCAGATCAGGGACTAGAAAAAGAAACAAACTTGGTTTGGCAGGGGTTTGTCTTGCACCAGGACCTTGGGAGTTCAAACCAGGGCCTGGACTGTGACACTCTGCTCAGCACAAGCCCCAGCAGGAGGCTTTGACTCGCCAAGGCTGAAAGGAGCCTGGACCCTGTCATTGAGACCATCCAGCCCCACTCTCTCTGTCCTTTGTCAGGGCCCAGGAGGCTCCGTATCATTACTCTGGAGCATTCCGCTTCCCCCCGGCCTCATTACGCAGTACATTAGCTGTGGGAACTAAACCCATTACAAAAAAGGAGGGGGTGGAATTGGCACACAAGGAAAGAGGCCTTCTCGGATCAAGCTAACAACTTGTGCCTATTAACTAAAGAAGATCATTAGAAAATTCCCATCTCCTCCTCTCCTCTCCCCTGCCTTGCTCCCACCCCCGTCACTTGCCGCGTCAGATGTGGAGAGAGAGCAGGGCTCATGTGAGTTTGCCTGTTCCTTGCACATGCACCCAACCTTAAAGGGTCCTTGCTCGGGGCTTCATAGAAGAGTAAGCTTGGGATGGCGATGAGGATTTGCTTTGATATTCAGTCTGATTTTACATGAACAGGACCCTTCCTCTTTCTTAAAGATGGTTCTTTTTGGGTTGGGAAAGACAGTCATCAAAATAAAATAAGTCCCATTTCAGGATTATTTTCTATTAGCCCATAACGAAATAGACAAAGGCGCAGGGTTTAATTTTCACTGTTCAACAATATAAATATTAGAGCTAGAATGCCACTTTGAGATTCATCAACTCATACCTGTTTTTACAGAGGGGACGTCAAAGACCAGAGAGTGAATGACGTGTCCCATACCTTAAGAGAGCCCTGTTGATCTGCTTGCAAGTCTGCGGTTCTTTCTTTTCCAGTGAGCTTCCTCCGGTTTGCTCTTTTTCTCTTTCAGTTTTCTGTCAGCCTTGTGGTGGCCTTACCCCTCCTTGGCTATGTTCCCTAGCCAAGTCAGTCAGTCCTAGCTAGGACTGGAGAACGTCCTCAAAGAAACTCTAAAAGCACCTTGATATTAAGCCACCGATGGAATACCGAGTATCAGTGACAGCCTTGTCACTTGCTCTTAGTCTCCTCCACGTTAAAAAAAAAAAAGACAACAACAAAAAACAAACATAAAATAAACCTACAAAATATGGTCCAGGGCAAAGTCTGATGGAGCCTTCTCTATGTCACTCTTACCCCAACTGAAATAGAAGAGGCGCCACTGCCCCATCTCTCACCCTATGGCTTTCTTCCCATGCCATTTCTATCTCTAGTGACAATCTCTACCCAGACATTGACATGTGAAATGTGCCTTCCCCTCTGATTATTTGGGCTCTGTCTAAAACTGCTCAGTGACAGGGGAATGTGGAGGGGACAAGCCTTGCTGTGCTCTGCCCCAGCCTGGTCAGGTCACTGGAGGAAACATGCATTGGGGGGACTTCAGAAACTCAACCATCCTCGTTGTGTGGGATAGTGAGAAAAGAGATTTTCCTCCTTAAATCAGAGTCCTTTCTTGTGTGCGTGTGTGTGCGCGCGTGTGTGTGTGTGTGTGTGTGTGTGTGTGTGTGTTACTGTACTCTGTAACAAGGTCTGATTAGCATTTCCTTTTCAGTTGCTCCCTCACCATCCCAGCTGCAGCGATTGTGGTCAGTAAAGCAGAATTGGTGCAATAGCAATTCAGGAGAGCAGCTGAAAGGGAGAGAGTGGGGAAAACAAGGGAGTGGGTTTTCTTAGCGCTTGGAGAAACTACTCCAATTAAAAAGAGAGAGAGGAAAGAGATGAGAGGAGAGATACTTGGAGGGAGTAGACAAAAAGACTCCAAAGAAACAGGAACCTTGAATTAAAAGAAAAAGAGGGAGCAAGGTGGCTCAAACTACCCACCCTGAGAAACAGATATAAAAAATAAACGTGTACAAAGATGTAAAATATATATATGTACTTTTTTTCAGAACAATGAATGGACAGAAAAGGCCGGAGATTTAAGGAACAAAAAAGGTAGTAATAGGAATTTCCTTTATTCTTTCCCTGGTCCTTCTTTTTATGAATACTTCCTTTAATGTTTGGTTTCTAATAGAGAAAAATGAAATAGCTCAGTCTTCAGTCCTGGAGGAGGGTTGCATGCTCACCTTAGGTTGACTTGTGCCCTGGACTTAGGGTTCTCTAACCACCCTTGCTTTGGGATGAGCTCTGGATTCCTTTCCAAGTTTCCCCTTTGACCTTAAGCACGATTTCATTCTGTTCAGTTGCCTTCTTCCCTGTAACATCAGTGGGATGTTAGGACACTTAATGAGGTTATGTTGAAGACGTACTTAGAGCTCGACAGAGTAAAGGCACTGGGAAAGTGTCAACCGTGTTCACAGCGATGATGATTCTTGGGGTCCTTTAAAAAGGTTGCATGCAAAACATTGCTGTGACCACTCATTTTTATGGGCTTATAACTTACTCTTCGAAATTACCTAATTGGGACTGAAATATCTCCAGCTGGTTCTCTGTTCCAAAGAGTTTGTTCCTGGAAAGAGTGACCTCCTGCTTTATCTACTTTCCGACTTATAAGAGATATGAGAGGATGCATTATTGGGAAGTCTCAGCACTGCAGTCCACACTGGGGATGTGGTGCTAAAAATAACGCTTCCAGCAGGTAGGAAGGGACTTGGAGTGAGGGATAGAACCATCTCTCTTCCATCATTATCACAAGACAAAGCAAATGAGGTTGTATTTGTGGGTCTGACAGTGTTCCTAAGCCTTGTCCTTTTAGGGTCCAGGTCATCCAGCACAGCGAATCATCGTAGCTAAGAGTTTAAGACCTACAGTCACACAGGCCTGTGCTTGAATTTCAGCCTCAACACTGACTAGCTAAGCAAACTCAAGCAAGTTACTGCCTTCTCTAAGTTTCTTCATTTAAAAATGGGTTTACATTATTCGCCACAGAAAATTGCTGTGATGGTTGTTAAAATGCATGCAAAATACCTACTGTGTAGTACATTCTTAATAAGTCCTAGAGATATTATGTAATGAACCAGGGGACCAGAGATCTGGGGTTGAGATGTGTATGGGCTCAAAAGCTGGCTCTGCCACTGCCTGGCTGTGTGAGCCAGGGCAAATTACGTGACCTGTCAGTGCCTCAGTTTCCTCATCAATAAAATGGGACAAAAGATAATTTTTATAAAAACTGTAATATATATTAAGAATACACGGTGATAATAATTTTTATGTTTGTTTCACAGACTCCAGTCTTATCCCTGCTACAAACCCTATGTCACCTTTCACAGGTCATTTAATTTTCAAAGACCTCAGTTTCCCCACCTGTAAAATAGGGGTAGAACTAGGCTGTTACTGTCCATTTCAACTCTATGATTATATAATCTTTCTCTTTTTATGATTTTTCTGTGTTTAGGGAATTGGTTTCCAGAGCTGCCCCCAGGATAGCCTGTGTTCCTTGGTTACCCTTTGCCCACCTCCTTTCAGCCCATAAACTCATTGGGCTCACGCTGGCTTAGACAGAGCAGAGGTCCTGAAGAAGAGGAAATTGTCACTGTGCTTGGTGAGCCTACAGTATAGGGGAAAACAGGAGAGGTACATACGCAAGACAAAGATTGACGTGCTGAGCAAATCCCAGTAAGTTCAAATTAATGTGGTGCTTATATAGAATTGGAGTTAAGAACACGGGCTCTGGAGTCAGACCTGGTAAGGGGTTCAAATTCTAGTTCCGTGACTTAAAAACAGTTTGACCTTGGGTGAGACCTTTACTGCTGATGGAGTTTTCATTGCCTTTTCTGCATTATTAATGAGACTTAAAAAAAGTGGAACAGTCCTTGAGGGGATTAAATGAGGTGGTCCACGCAAGGTGCTTAGCACAGTGGCTGGCACATCGTGAGCCCTCACGATATTAACTATTACTGTTATTAATACGGTATTAGTATCATTGTTGTCTAAGAAAGCCTCACAGAAGAGATACATAGAGAACCAGATTTTGGAGGGGAAGACGACGAGTGTGGCACTAGGGAGGGGGCCTGGGCCATGGTCCGTGGAAAGTGGCATGTGCATATGAATCTCCAGCATCTGTAGGAAGCCAACATCTGTAAATTTTAGGAGCTTTCTGGGTAATTCTGACACGCGGCCAGGGTTGATATGGGAGCAAGACAGTCACAGGAGAGATTCACTGAGTGTGGACCACCGGGCGACGACCTGAGTAACTCCTGGCTCTGCCGCTACTAACTGCCAGGCCCTGGCAACTACTTCACTCTCTGGATTTCAGTTCCTGCATCTGTAAAACAAGCAGAGTTGATCTACCCTAAGCCATCTCAAAGTCTCCTTCCGCCTCTCATGCTCAGGGATCTTAAACAGCTTTTCTTGACTGGGTGAGACCCTGTCCACAGGCATCGGGAATCACCCTTCCAGTCCAGTCCATCCCTTGCATGGTTTTCTCAAGCCGACAGGATCTTGAGTGATTCCTCTGGGTCTTCCCAGCACCTCACTCCCACCCAGGTCACTACACGGTTTAGGCTGGTTCACTCCCCAGTCTGACGTGGCCTCCATCATGTAGAAAGGCCACACTAAAATGTGTTCAGGGACTCAGGTGGCAGTCCACAGCCTGGCTCCCTGAGCGACTTGGAACTTTGTAATTGTGTAACTGGGGGCTCCTGATAATAATAATTGCTAATGTCTCCCAAGCATTTACATTGTGTCGGGCACTGAGAGTTTTGAATCTATTAGCTGGTTTAATCCTCACATTAACTGTGACGTTGGCATGATGATTTCCATTTTATAGTCGTAGATGTAGAATCTGAGGCTTAAAGAGATTAAATAACTTGCTCGGGATCGCACAACTGGTATGTGGTGCAGGCGGGGCCCGGGCCTCAGTCGGCTAGGCTCCAGCTTCAAGGCTTTCCTCCATTGTACCATGTTACCAACCGTAAACCACAAATCACAGTAATTTTTTTATGCCGATGAGTGATCATGAGAGGGTGCAGGCTGGAACCCCCATGTACAAGGCACTGCATTTGCTACATCAGGTCAAAAGGGGTCTCGAGAAGCCACTCACCTTTTGGCCTGTCCTTAGAAACCCTCCCCAACCTGCCCGCAGTTTACCTTCCCAGCCCCGTCACCCTCTGACCATCTGTGGTCAGGCCACCTACTGGGGCGGGAGGGATGTACTGCTGAGTGGTGAAAGGCCCATCTGATAGTCTGCCGCTGCCTTGTCCAGTACGAGAGCCAGTGGCCACGTGTGGCTACTGAGCGCTTGAAATGTGCGTAGTCTGAATTGATGTGCTATAGATAGATATAAAACACACCCTGGATTTCAAAGAATGAAATTCTTTGTATGAAAAGAAAGTCATGTCAAACACCATGTTAATTATTTTTATGTGATTAAATGTTGAAATGATCATATTTTGTAAATACTGGGTTAATTAAAATTTATTAAAATCAATTTCACCTCATTTTACTTTTTATTTTTAATGTGACCGCTAGAATATTTTCATTTCCATGTGTGGCTAGCGTTGTATTTCTACTGGACGACTCAGTCTGGAGTGAAACTACCCGGGTTTGAATCCCGGCTCTGCCACATCCTAGCTGTGCGACCTTAGGCAAGTTAATTCATCTGCGTGTGCCTCAACTTCCCTGTCTGTAAAATGGGGATAATAAGACCTACTTTGTAAGGTTGTTGGGAGCATTTGGTGACTTAAATTTCTCAAGCAGTGCCTGGCTCATTTGTTTGCTTCTGATGCCAACACAGGCAGGTTCATTTGTCACCTATGCTGTGCTCTTTTCTCTCCTGAAAGGCTGCCCACTTCCTCGTCACCTCCTTGGGTTCTCTGTCCTCCAAAACAGCATGGCTATGACCTTATATTATCATTAACTTTCTTGCGTTATTAATTGTCACTTCGGTGTGCCTACCTGAAGTATAGTTTGAAGTAAACTGTGCGCTTCTTGAAATCAGGACATGTCTCTACTGCGTCTTACCTTCGTATTTCCCTTCCTGTCAAGTGTTCCACTGACCTAACACAGTGCCTTCTACAAAGCGGTGTCGCATAAATGCTTGTTAATTGACTAATGGATTAATGTGCCTCCTGTCCCCCGGCCAGGAGGGTGAGGACTTCCCACATTCTTTTAGACTCCTTAAAAGGGAGTGGTCACCTTTCCTCCGATCATTCTCGAGCCGCCATCATCTGGTGTTCTCTCCAGCATGGGACATTTCCACCTCTTTAATTCCTGTTGCCCTGCCTCCTCTCATGCTTTCAGAATGAGTGGTGGCTTATTTTTTTTCCAGCATGTGAATGTTGAGATCAGCCATCTTTTTGAAGCCTTAAAAGAAATAGCCTGGTTTCATTAAATTCTAATTGCACTGATGGTAAGGACAGATAGTTGCTTTAATTAAGGAAGACCTCCCTTGGCTAATGCTGTGGTTATGGTGGTGGTGGTAGAGAGTGCTGCTGCTGCTGCTGCTGCTGCTAAGAAAGATGACTCTTTATGTGGCATTCAAGAGAGTTCAGAAGCACCAGTATACGCCCTCGGGCAGCCCAATCTTCATGTCTGCCAAGCATCTCAAGTTTGTCATTACCCTCCTTGGGAACTTACCCAGGAAGGGAAACTTTCTCCAGCTTTGGATTCCACTCAAAGTTCAGGGAACACATCTTCCAGGGAAATAAAATCACTCCAAATAATATAGTTTTGGGGGTGGGGGGGAGGATTCTAGTTTTGATTTCTCTTTACCAATCTGGTTTTTAACAGTCCTGAGCAGAGACCCCTTTTAACAGTGATATTGAAATTACCATGAACAGCTCTTTTTTTTTTTTTTTGTCTTTTTTCGTGTCCGGCAACGGATCACAACCCTCAGTGTTGCGCCCCTACCGGACTGGGACCGGCACCGGGATTGCAACCCTCGGTGTTGCTCCCGCGCCTCGCTCAGCCAGTGAGCGGGAACCGGTCTGTATGTGGGATCTGAACCCTCGGCGGGAGCGCTGCCGCGCTCCCAAGCGGCGCACTGTAGCAGTGCGCCACCGGGCCGGCCCA